>NW_009697271.1:10064-59066 GCF_000703405.1 Apaloderma vittatum | reverse complement strand
GCCAGACTCATGCAGATTTGAAGATCTTACCCCTTAAAAAAAAAAAAAAGTTAAGAAAAGCAAAGCAAACCAAAACCACATTAACTGCATTTGCCAGCTCTCTTGTTCTTCCATTTATGAAGAGGAAACGTTGCTGCTGGCTTGCCCGAAACCCCAGACTTGGAGATCTGGGGAGCTCAGTGGAGTGCTTTTAGGGCTGCAGGATGACGATCCTGCTGTCGCCCTACTCATTCACGCTAAAATGTAGGTAATTAGTGAGGAAATGCTGGTGTCTCTTAATTGCTTGGCAAAGCAAGGGTGCCTCTGGGAGTAGGGCTGCTGCCGGCACCGGTGTGGAACCCCCCGTCTTGGGGCATGAGCCCTATGGGCAGTGTCCCTGCTGCGGTCGGGACTGGATGAAACGAACCCTGGGAGCAAGAATCACATCATATTCAGGAAGTTTTGTGCCTTGGACAACACTTCAGCCATCCAGCCCTCCAGCTAGCCATACTCTTTTTCTTCATTTCTTTGATTTAATGTGCGCATTTTAAGATTTGATTAACTACAAAGCAGAATGGCCAGTGGTTCTGCTTGACGTGGTTTATGTAGACAGTGCTTCTTGATTTCGCTTTATTGCCCTTTTTTCCCTTCCTGCTATAACATAGGGGAGAAAGTAACTGGAGCAACGTGACTTGGGTGGGTTCATTCAGCAAAGAACGGGGCCGGAGGTGCTCAGATGCTGTCTTTCATTTTAGTATCAAATGGTAGCAGACTTGTTCCAAGATGAGAAGGATACTGCAGCCACCACTCCCATGGGAAAGGGAACATCCAAAATCAGCGTCCGATCTGCCAGACCAGTGATCAAAGCTGCCAATAAGGAACACAAGAAAACCGTGGGACACCAGGTAATCTATAAGATGAGCAAGTCAGCTGTTGACAAGGGATTGGGGCAGGTGGATCCGCACATATTTTCACCATAAAGATCTTTTTTTCTTCAGCCTGAAGCAGAGATAAATAATAATACGTTGGAGGGGAATGGGAGGAGACTTTCCTGTAAACCCGTGTTGTAGGAGGGGAACGCTTTGGCTGTTGCATTCTGGATGCCTGGCAGTGTCTCTGGAAGAACAGGTTTGAGTAGTCTTGGCTGGAAGCAGCTGAGATAGTGTCTAAGGAGGGTAGAGGCCACTCTGAGATTCCCTGGGCTGTACCCCAATGTACTGTAGTTTTCATAAATTGAAACAACTTGAGAAAAAGAACATTTCCCACCTGCCCCGCGTGGACAGTCGAGCAGCGCAACAGCAGCCCAGAGAAGCTGTGCTGCCTCTGCCCTTGAAGATTTTCCAGACTCAACTTAGCGAAGCCCTGAGCAAACACGGTTGCTCCAAATTGCTGGGGCAATGGGCAAGTTCATGCTGTGTCACAACGAGGGCACCACGGGTGGCTTGGGTGACTTGGGTTCCACAGCACAGCACCTTCATCCCTCCTCACAGCGAGCGGTTTTGTCTTTCAGTTCCGCAACTCGCTGCATTTGCTCATGGAGACCCTGAACAGCACCACCCCGCACTACGTGCGCTGCATCAAGCCGAACGACGAGAAGCTCCCCTTTAAGTAAGTGGGCGTTCAGATGAGAAAATGTTTTCAGCATTATGGCAGCAGAATGCGCTTCGGACTTCTTCTCTTGCTAAAGGGATTTTCACCCCCCTTGTGAGGCTGTTCCTGTAACTGGGAGCTCCCAGTAGTTTGCTGGAATCACTTCCCTTGGGTTTCATTATGTGGTTTTTGTTCCCTTGAAATGAACACTAGTGCAGGCCCTAGTAGTTCACAGGTTTTGCAGTAGTAGGGTCTTTGTACAATTTCATCTCAGAATCATTTTGATTTAAATAGTTATAGTACTGAAGGGTGAAAAGTAACAGAGAAAGAAATGAAACATGGAGGTAAGCAGCATGCCTTGCAAAATGGCTTGTAAAATGAACAGAGAAATGTTTTGAGCTTCCGGAATAAATGTGGAAAACTTAAAGATGTGGCTTGTGTCAGCTTCATGCAGGTTTCTAGGTGAGTGAAAAGCTGAAGAAAAAAGCCAGTCTTTATGAACCCTGTAGTGCAGAGATGCATCACAAGCTGCGAATATGGCAAGGAAATAGCTGTTAGACTTGTTTCACCTCTTGACAATGTATTTGTACCTAATTTTGTTCCCTGAAACTCCAAAAAAAACCTCGGCCATTAGTATGCAAGGACCTCATAGATCTTGTCGTGTCAGCACGGTGCCACCACGGGGTGCGGAGACAGCCCCAACAGTGTCCTGCAAGGGAGGACAAAGCATCCATAAACAGGCTCACCCCTGGTTACGATGTGTTGCTGAATGTGTGTCCACCACGAAGGTTCCTCGGTTTGGCTCTTCCCCCTGCCGCAAACAGCAAAGTGGAGGGTATTAATGGTTAGAAGACGTTCAGGAGCTGGCTTGTATTTATTTGATTCATTAGATGATTATGTAACAGCTGTCTGTGCTGGGAAGGCGTTTTCTGTGGTCTGTTGTGTCTTTCATGTACCTTTTTGTAGGTACTGGAGGTGCTTAGGGCCTCAGTCACTTGTTGCCTGTTGCAAAGGTGGTCCATTTATATGAAATGCAGGATTATACTTTTTATTTGATCTCTGTCTTTAGATAAAGCACAGAAGCATTTTCTAACTGTATTGGAAGTGAAATGCCTTCACCTTTCCAAACTTTATTTCCAAGGCTCCACGTCCTTACTCATGTCTGCTTTCAGGCCATACATCTTCACTTCTTTGCCTTTAACTTTGCCATTGAAATTTTGATGTGATGCCCAGGGTACAGTTAATCTCATCTAATAAACGTGCAACGTTGTCACGGTGAAGTAATTATCTGGATGAATTCAGTTGTGCTTTTGAGATGTTATGAGTAGTGAGTACGGGGAAGATAATTCTGATTGTGTCTGCTCACAGTCTGAGCGATGACTTGATCTGGTGTGGTGCTCCCCATCTGATGAATGTCAGAGTCATCAAAGCTTGAGATTTTGGCAATAAAGGACAAACCAAAGTATGCACAAGAATAATTCTGGAGGAGCATCGTGCAGGTGCCTGCAGCCAGCAGCCTGGCAGGAGTCACCATGGACTGGAAACAACAGGAGGGTGCTTTGGGTTGGGGTATTGGTGTTACATCTCCATCCACAAGCCAGAAAGCACTGGCTGAGGTGTCTGCTGCTGGCGTTTCTTCTGCAAGAGATTGTCTCCCACTTCACCCATCATGGAAACTGTGATCTGGGAATCTTGGTCAGCGTTGATTTTGCTGCCACCAGCTTGAGGAATTTGCCTCCATAGTGTGGCTCAAATCAAGTCTATTTGCTTATATGTGAAACTCAGATGGCTGTACAGGAGTCTGCATTTCAGAGGCACTTGTACTGAAAAATAACACGGTGTCAGGAGACATTAGTGAAATGAAACATCAGTGACACCACTCTGGGTTGGCGTTGAAGTGGTGTCTTGTAGAATGCAGAGCACTTGGTGTTAAGTCCTTTGTCGATGGAAAAAACAGTCTTTTTTCTCTTGCTAAAACATAACATTTTCCTCTCTTGAGAACATTACGTTTTTGTTAAAACGAGATGTTTAGCGAGGAGAAGAGATGGGACCTAATAGTAGTCTTCCAGAACATGGAGAAGCTACCAAGAGCTGGTCTCCCCAGTTCAAGAGAGACAAGGAGCTACTGGAGAGAGTGCAGAGGAGGGCAGTGAATATGACTGAGGGACTGGAGCATCTCTCTGACGAGGAAAGGTTGAAAGAGCTGGGACTATTTAGCCTGGAGAAGAGAAGGCTGAGAGGAGACCTCACCAGTGTCTATAAATACCTAAAGGTGGATGCAGGGAAGATGGAGCTGGACTCTTTTCAGTAGTGCCCACTGCCAGGATAAGCGCCAAAGGGCACCAGATTTTAAACATGAAGAAGAACTTCTTTGCCATGAAGATGACAGAGCATTGGCACAGGCTGCCAAGAGAGGTTGTGGAGTCTCGTCTTTGGAGACTTTCAAAACCCGCCTGGATGCCATCCTGTGTGATGTTCTCTGGGCAATCCTGCTTTAGCAGGGGGTTTGAGCCAGGTGATCTCTAGCGGTCCCTTCCGACTCCAACCATTCTGTAATTCCGTGAGGATGAAGCCATCCTCTTCACAATGGCGTGCGGTGGGAGGACAGGATACCCATCGTCATGTGTATTGTCCTGCTTTAAGCTCTTTATTTCAGCCTGAGCTCGTAGCTGGAGCTGTTGCTGGAGAGGGTCCTGGCTTTCCATGCTGATGAATGACTGCAGACGCTCTGGTTGCTGCATTTCACCCCCACTGAGCAGGGCTTGGCTGCGTTACAACATAGATTGCCCTGGGATCTTCCAGGACTGTGAAGCTTCCCCGTCCATCTACCAGTCCTGTTTATTATTTATTGTTATGGAAATTGTACCCTAGTGGATTCTTCTTTGAAGTGAGTGACAGCCGAGACCGATTTTCCACCCTGCGTGATGTTTGTGGTGTTGTAATGAATAATTTGCTGTAGGCTTGACAGATCCAGGGGATATAAAAATGCACGAAATAGCGAGGGACCATTTCTTATGCTGCTTTTGTACAGTGGAGGCCAAGCAGAATTATTCATGCAATCTTGACCTGCAAGTATAAATACTTCGGGCTTTCAGGTATGGACAAGCAGGTACCTGAGAAGCCTTTGTTCATCATCCGTGTTCTGGAAACCTAACACAGCTCTGGACACGTACATCTGTGGGCATCTGCATCTTAAGAGTTTGATCCCACGACCTTTTCCTGGGTCTTGAGCTGGGACCTATATGTACATTTGGTGTCAGCAGCAATGGGGGATGATGGTGCATGGACTCACTCTGTGCAAAGACAGACTGATCTGAAAGCGGGTTCATGCCAGGAACCAGGGAGAGCAGAGCCCAGGTATTCAACTGGAAACTACCACAAAGGTTTCTTGGCACAAATTGCTGATGGAAATGAGACCCCAGTGGTAAGAAGGGGTGTAATGCCAGCTAAAAAGAGGAGAGCAGACAGCTGAGAACAGAAATAACTTGAATTTCCACATGGTGCCTACCAAAGCCCATGTGCTGCCTACTGAAGCCTTTAGTCAGCAACGTGAGCACCACTGTTCTCCTTAAATGGTCCGCTGACGCGTGGGACCTTTTAATTGCTCTGTCTTGGTATGGAATTTAATATATCAGGTATATGTAGCTATTGAATTTGATTTCTTTCTGGAAAAGTGTTGTTACCCTTATAGCTACAAAAGGAATACTGTCTGGTTCATCAGGCAGCTTGTGGTGGGGTAGCCTGTTGCTGTCTTTATTGTAGTTGTGTTGCTTTACATAGCTGGATAGGTTACGGCTGCAGAGACTAATTGCAACAGATTGTAATCTTGTCCCACGAGTACTGCCTGGCATCAGTAGTAGGGCAATAGCAAGGCCCATTTCACTTGAAAAGCGCCGCCTCTTGTGACATGGAGAGAAAACGTGTGACATCTGTGCGGCTCGTTCCCAAAGCTAGGCATGGGATTTGTGATGATACTGAGGTGTGCAAGGGAGTGGCTATGACGAAAGATAGCCATGGGTGCCATAGTTCAAGGGGTAATGGTTTTAAACTAAAAGAGGATAGATCTAGACTGGATACAAGGAAGAAAATTTTTATGATGAGGGTGGTGAGACACAGGCACAGGCTGAACAGAGAGGTGGTGGAAGCTCCTGGTGACATCCCAGGTCAGGGGCTTTGAGCAACCTGATATAGGTAATGGTTTTAAACTAAAAGAGGATAGATCTAGACTGGATACAAGGAAGAAAATTTTTATGATGAGGGTGGTGAGACACAGGCACAGGCTGAACAGAGAGGTGGTGGAAGCTCCTGGTGACATCCCAGGTCAGGGGCTTTGAGCAACCTGATATAAAGACGTCCCTGCTCACTGCAGAGAGTTGGACAAGATGACCTTTAAAGGTCCCTTCCAACCCAAACCATTCTGTGATTTTATGCATAGTTGTCTTCAACCCCTATATTAATGATGAGAGCAGGGCTGGTGGTTTTTTTTGCTTTTTTTTTTTTGCTTTGTTTCTTCCCCCTCAGCAAATCAACAGCTAGTTCCTGACCCCAGAAGTGTTGCTGTCCGGGTGAATTCATGATGCGGGTTGCTCCTCACTGTGTTAATCTCTGTGCTAAATATAATTCCAGATTTGATCCGAAGAGAGCGGTGCAGCAGCTGAGAGCTTGTGGAGTGCTGGAGACCATCCGCATCAGTGCAGCTGGCTTCCCATCCAGGTATTGTGTTGGGACCTCAGCCGTACTTTACTCAGCACCTTCATTGTCTGGGGTGAGGGAGGGAGATGAGAACACTGGTGTTTTCACGACAAGTTGAATTTATTTAGGTTGGTTTATATTCAGGATAGATTTTTTTTCCTTTTTTTTTTTTTTTTTAAATTTTGCAAAACCCTGTCATGTCCCGTTCAGAAGATTCATAAATCCCCAATGGAGTGGGCAGTGGTGAGACAAATCTTGAGGTCCACACACAAACATTTATTAATTTCCCACAGTGAGTGTATTTGACTCACAATAATTGGTTAAGTATGTGACACTTCAGGGCAAGCAGTATGATATGACTTCATGGTAACCAGGAAAAAAATGGGTATACAACAAACTACAGCAAGGCATATGTTATGCCTTGTATTACTTAAAAAAAGACTTATATAGGCCTTATATATTTTTACACTTATGTATATAAAACAATTTATAGCAAGCCGTATAATACTTGATTACAAGAAATAAACTAAACTAAGTAAGCACTATGATAGACCTTGCATTACTTAATGAGAAAGGCGAGAGAGAGAGAGACAGACAGACAGACAGCTCTTCACACCCCTCTCCCACATTCTGCCTCGTACTCTGTTCACCACAAACCCCCATGAGGTCCTGGGTTCCCCAAATCTAGATTCGTTATCAAGCGATGAGCTGCAAAGTGAGGGTGTCTGGTGTCTGGTGTTTCACCTGCCGCTTTCTGTTTGGTCTTGAGAAGTAATTTGCTGTGGTGAAATCTCTGAAAATGCTGGTCTGTGGTAGGTAAAGGAATCCAGCTTTGATCCCATTTGAAGGTGTACAGCCGGTAGCAGAATAATGTCTTTAAATCTTTTGCATCCAGCTTGCCTTGGAGCGGGTGTTGCCCTAGAGAACTTGTTCCCTACTTGCCTGAAGCTCCCCATATAAAAGTTCCTTTCACTGTAGAGTTTACTTTACTTTTTTTTTTTTTTAATTCTGGCTTCAGACACCTGCTGCAATAGTCATTTCAGCCAAAAAAAAAAAAATGATTATGCTTGCAGATAAAGAAAATAAGGGTTGTGTATTATTATTGCAGACTTTTACACTGTGCGTCCAAAGCATACCAGGCTTTAAGCTCTTGCATCTTAAAAAGGAAAGGCTATGGGTGGTGCAGCTCTTGCTGATTGCGATACAGAGTTTGAAAAAGGTTTTGAGGGCCTAATAAATCAGAAAACATAAACTATAAATAAACCCTGAGGATGACAAGGGCAAATAATTCTAAAAATGCATCAGTTGCGTTTTAGTGCCAAGCAGCTTTGTGTTAATGTCAGCATAGCCATCAGCCTTTTGATACGGAACAAAGGAGTTATAAATACGCTCAGTAAAGAGTCGGCTAAGCGTGATGCTGAACGCCATGAGAAACTCCCTGTCCCGGTTTTTGGGGAGGACTGTGCTGCTTTGCCAGTTACTTTCATCTCCTGCAAAGCTGCAGAGAACCTCTGACAACCGATGGCAGCTTCAGTGACGTGAGGTGGCTCTGCGGCACTTAACCCCTGGTGGCTGGTGACCTCCGTGGACAGGCAAAAAATCCTGCTGGTGAGGATCAACCTGGCTGGTGGAGCTCAATGCCTTTAGGTGGAGGAAAAGAAAATAAAAAATAAGGAAAAAAGAAGAAAATTTTCATATAAAGCAACGAATATATCTCATTTAGCGGCGTGGGAGAGGTGAATGGAGATATGGATCCTCCTGTTGGGGTCTGGCCCTGTTAGAAGACCCAGAACCACCTTTGCCTCTCATTGCTGAAGCCTTCAGGGCATTCATGGAAGTAACTAATAAAAAGTTGGTCCGGAATTACGTTATCTCTATGCCACGGTGAGGAATTAAAACCCAGCCCATGTGTCAGGCCTTTTATTATCTCCTATTATTTAAAGCAGCTGCAGGGTCAAATCTGTCTGTCCTCGTAAAATCCTAAAGCGGTGAAACAGGGGTGGTTTCATTTGGAAAAGGCCCCAGAAAGGCACTTTTCCTCCCCAGTTTATACCCTATGGCACTGAAATAGACCTATAATTAGTAACTGGGGAGGGGAGAAACCTCTGCAGCACCTGGAGACAAGCCAAGATCTATTTATGGCAAATAATTGACCAGTGCAAAGACTGCTCCATCCTGAAGAAAATCAAAAGCAATGCTTTTCGCTTTGCTTGCATGCTTTTGGTTGTGAGGTGCATTGGTTTTTTTGTTGTGGGTTTTTTTTCCCCAGGACACTAGGAATACAGAACTCTTCCATCATTGCAACTTGTCAGCTTTTGTTTTTCCTTCAGGGGGGGAAAAAAGGGTGGAAATAGCTATTTCAGCCTTTCAGAGTGACCTTCTCCAGTTCAGTGTTTGGGATGCTTTCAAGGACAATTTTTCGTTTATTTTGAAGCTTCTAGAAAATAACTGTGTGCAGGAACAGCTCTGCGCTAAATAAGACACTCACTTTGTGTTCTGATAGTTCTTCACCCGCCCTGGTCATAATATTCCGGTTTTGAAAATCCAGACCCAGGAGTTGTGCAATAACATTGGAAGACAGCAAATAATCTGTATATTTGAATTGGTTTTATAGACCAGCTTGGCAAAAGCTGCTTCCAGGGGATTTTACTTTGTGAGAAATGTAATAGATGTTTTAGTTGTTTGTGCATTTTTACACAAGTGCAATCTGTCTCAGTTTTCAACACAGCAAACACTGATTATTCCTCTGTATTTCCTTATATTTTGAGACAAGTCATATTATAATGGCTGATTAAAGATGAAACCAAAAGGGAGGGTCATTGCTTTAAATTTAAACCCAGTGTGAAGGCTATAAATTTAAACCACTTAAAATAATAATGGAAAACTCAGTCTTCGTGAGTTTTGCTTTGCTTGGGTGTAAGCTATTTACCTTTGGAGCAACATTTTCAAAATGTTCATCTCAAGAGAGGTTTTATTATGCAACGAGGAGAAAATGTAGCTTTTCATCCTGTAGCATTCACATCTGAGTATTTTCCATCGTGCTGTCACAAGAGTAACTTCTGAGAGCCGTGTGGGTTTGGGTCAGAGATCTCTGGATAAAGCCACCTTCTGCTGTTAACTCACACTTCTTCATCACGGTTACTTTGCAGGTTGAGGAACTGAATTTTTTGAGGCTTTGATAATGAATTGTCTGGTTCCTTTAAGAAAAAAAAATAATCTGAATATAATATTTAGCGTTCTTGAAGCATTTTAAGTCATGATGTATTCCCACTGGAAGATGAAGCCTCACACTTCCCGCTTTGGGCACTCCTGCCTTTATTTTATCATTTTCATGGTACGCTACATTCTACCACTATCTCAAGAAAATTGAAAACGTATCATTTGGTTTGAAATGTTACGCAGCAGTTAAGAAATTTATTTGCTAGCGTGTACCTAAATGACTGTGATGAATGGACTGTCCTACACGTGTAGATAGTAAATCTATCATCAGCTTAGGGCAGTAAAGCATGGAAGGTTTCTCTGTACTATAAAACCATTCATCTTCTTTACAGAAACTGGCTACGTAAAGATAAGCCTGTAGAGAATTAATTGGTGCAGATGTCCATTAATAGCAAAATACTCTTCAAAAAAATTTTTTTTAACTTATATTTTATCAAAAGTCTGTGTTTTTCTTCTTTCTGATTCTGGTGTTTTCTGGTCAGTGGTACGATACCAACGGTCTGCTGCTGTGCCATCAGTCTGAATAACGCTGTCATTGCAGTCTCTCCAAGTAGTTTTATTGTAGTTATTATGTATGAAATTTACTGTGTAAGTATTCTTGATGTTTGGTTGCTTCCTCTGGTTGCTGGAGCTGTCAGATGCAGTGTCTTTTTATCAATTCAGTATGAAATCACAGCTGCTGAACTCTATAAACATTAAACATTCATAATTGAAATGTATCATGGGCATTGTTGGATATAATATTTTTTTTTTATAATGTGCCTTTAGCTATCTTGCAGTCATTTCAGGGAAACAAAACATATAAATGACTTTGTCTACCAGCAGTTCTGTTTGCCCACTCCCCCCACTCCCGACAAAGGTAGTATGTAAATAGAAGGGGTTTTTCCTCCCCCCTCATCCTGCTCTTTGAATATATTCCAGATAATTTCAAGCCATGCCAGCTTGCATGCTTTAGAGCTAATTGAAAGGCAAATCTGTTCTGCTACAGTAAACAAGGCAAGAGAAATTTTCTCCCTGAACCACAGTTTCTAAAACAATTTCATGTCAAATCTTGGCTCAAATAATCAACGTGTGTGCCCCACAAACAGGCTCTGGCTCCTATAGACAGATCAATACAGTCCAGCTCTTTAATGCTTAAAATGTTGATCCCTTCAGGGGACAGTGCCACGTGGTGCTGGCAGGATTTCTTTCACGAAGCTGGGTTTGCTCAGCACACGGGTGCTGGGATGGTCGCGGCTGATGGTGAGGGGCAGCGAATGTGTTTATCCTTAACGGGAGGATTTTGTGTTTTGTTATTTCAGGCGACCAGAAGAAACGGTCTTGCGGATAAGTCAGAAAAGCTTTGAGCTCTTACTGTACTCCTTTCCAGAAATAACGTTGTTGTAATCACCCTGAAACAATAGGTTGGGGATATTTTGGGCAGTTGCTGACTGCTTGTAGAGCTCCTTTTCAGAGGCTTCCTCAGGAGCCAGAATTTCAGCCCCGGTCTCTTCCCTGGTCCCTCCCTTTAACTGTGAGGTTGTGATCAGTCCAGCTGGCGCTGCAGCCCAGCTGCTCTCGGGTTTGTGTCTTCACATTTTCGGGCGGGAGCCGTCCCTTTGCTTTGCACCTGGCTGTAGTTTTGGATAAAGCATCCAAAACTTGCTCCTTAAACCACAGACACAAGGCTTAATTTCTGGCATGTCTTATGGCTTATGCCCTCTGTCTAATTCCTGTAGAAGACGAAGAAATTGCTGAGGTGACCAAGTCTCCTGCTCCTGGTCAAGTCCTTGAGCATCCTCCTTGCTGCTCAAGCCTAAAGACGTTTTCTTTTACACGCATATTTTCTGTGC
This sequence comes from Apaloderma vittatum, assembly GCF_000703405.1. Classification (NCBI taxonomy): domain Eukaryota; kingdom Metazoa; phylum Chordata; class Aves; order Trogoniformes; family Trogonidae; genus Apaloderma; species Apaloderma vittatum. The sequence continues at coordinate 47,754 of NW_009697271.1, read as the reverse complement.
CCTTCCATTCCTTTCATCACCTCCTTCCTTTAGAGTCCTGTGCTGACTTCAAAGCAAAATTCTGATGTTCAATGCTTGATCTCAGCCCTGATTATTTTTTTTTCAATTATTTTTTCTTCCTTGACAAATTTCTGTCCAGTCCTTCATGCCTCTCTTTCCCTCTTTCTCAGTTGTGCAGGTACAAAAATCCTTCCCCTGGCAGCATTTTGCTGACACCACCCATCTGGATCTTATAAATTGGTGATGATAAGGAATTACATTTATTTAGTGGCCCTTGGTGGTTTCCAGCCTCTAGCGATGATGTGTGATTGTGTTGTTTGGAGCATCCTGAAAAGCCGAGATCTGCTTTTATTACCTGCCAACAGGTTGGACTGAGGTGTAACCTTCCCACGATCTCTCCGCCCCTGCTAAGCTGTGGCGTTACGTGGCGCATCTTTGCTCTCATGCTGACGATCACCTGGTGGTCTAGCAGTCTAGCAGGAGGGAAAAAAATTTTCTCTTTCTCGCACATATGCAGAAGAATAAAAAACTAATGTGTGTGCACCAAAGCACCGAGCTATGGTATTTCTGCACCGGAGAGCTCTCTTTTGTAGGTTTGGGGGGATCACGGTTTTTTTCTCTTGAAGCTCGTAGTTGTAAGGTAATTTTATACTGCTTTGAACCTGAAGTGATTTAACCAGGCATGTAACATTAAACCAGAGCGCTTTAATTGCTCGTTTCACTGGGAGGGATCCCGTAACAGCACCTATGAACCTCTGCAGCTTTCTTCTGCTTGTGAACTGGGATTGCAAATATTCTGGTGAAATTCGGACCAGCTGAGCCCTGGTGTGGCAGAGCTTTTGTCTTGGTATTCTGTGGACAGTAACACAAGCAGCTTGATGTCAGGACTGTCATCTCGTACTAGATTGTTCCTGTGTGACCAACTGTGGGTGATCCTGCTCTGGCAGGGGGGCTGATCATTTGAGGTCCCTTCCAACCCCGAACATTCTGTGATTCTGTGTGATCAGCGAGGGTGGTGAGAGCAGCCTGGCTGCAGCGAGGGTGACGCGGTGTTTTTGCCGCTTTTGGCTGTGAACCTCTGGGAGATGTGGATAGAGGACCGGGGATGCCATCAGCCCAGCAAAGAAAGTGCTGACAGGAATCAGTCAGCATATTCCCTGCCTCTTCTATGTCCCATGTGAGACTTAGTCCTAAAAAGTGGGCAATTCTATTTGTATGAAAGGTGGAGTGAAATGGAAACAAGGGGGAAATCAGGTTTTACCGCCTTGTGAAATGAGCTCTGAAGAGCTACCCTCTGTGTAGCGACTTAGGACTTTCTTAATGAATTTCTGCAGGTGTCTGACTCTTGTTTGAAAGCAGCTGTGGGATCTCCCTCTCCCTGTCTTGGTGGAGGAGAATGATGGGTTTTGCTGTTTTCTGCCCAGCTCGGACCCCTGCCCTCAGTTGCACGTGTTGCCTCTTTGCCATCTCTTTGCCGGAGGAGCCCGGGTGGCACCCGCAAGGTGATTTCATCTTCTGAATAGCAGCGGTTAATAATATCAGCCCCTCAATTGGCTCTGGCAGGTTAATGGGAATACTCCCTCCCTTTTCTCTCTGCTTTATGCTCTCCCTGGCTTGAGTAATACCGAAGCCAGGCAGGAGGTCTCCGGCGTCGCGCACTTGGCTGCGCGCCTCGGGCACTACGAGCTCCGCTTCTCTGGTCAGGTTTGATTTGGAGCTGTGTAAAGCCTCAGACGTGCTTAAAATGAAAACGGGTTTTATTTGCACAAAGCAAAAGGGTTGAGGTGCGGGTACAAAATGGGAATTGTAATTGTAAAGCAAAGGCGTTTAGAAAGCAAGGAGAAAGCAAGTTTAAGATCAAACTCTACGTGACACAAGCCCGTAGTCTTGCGTAATCTTTGTGTTCAGTTTTTCTGTGCCTCATCCCAGAGAGAGCTCCCCATAGCAGATATGTCTGAACTTGCCCAGTGATAATTCAATGGTTTCGGTCATTTGAGGGTGGGTGGTGTTGGCTGTCAAGCCCCAGGGCTAGACAGGGAAGAAATCACCACTAAATCTGGCTACTGCGGAGTTAATCTGAGCAATTTGCTTTTTCTCCATTCCCGTGGTAAATGTTTTCTTCTACTGTGCTGTTTTAATTAGAGTATTGGTTTTCATCAAACTGCCTTTCCTCCCCTGCTCTGTTTTCTGGACTGATGTGATACTGTTGGTCATGGATTTTGAAATATATGCTATATTTCTGGTATGCCTGTCTTACTAAATACCCCAGCTTTCAAGTGTAAGGACCCATCACGAGCATCGCTCTGGCCCTTTACAGTTTATTCTTGCCCCGTCTCTTAATTTCTGAAAGTGGAAGAACTGGGTGCAACACCAAAAAAAAAAAAAAAAGGGGCATGAATGGGGCTGCTGGGCAGAGGAGGAGATGTTTCTGTATGGCTTCTCCTCATACAGTGTCTTCTCATTTTGACTGCCAGAACATCCGTGTGGGTGAGGATCAGGCTCGCAGATGGTTTTGTTGAGCAAGGGCAGAAATCAAAATCTGTGCAATTCACTCCAATCTTCCTCTTACGCGTATTCTTTTGAAATAACTATGGTCATATTTGACATTGCTGGAAAAACCTAGTGTTTTAATTAAAAACTCAGGTTTTGAGGGGTCCGTAATTTTCAGTGTTAATTTGGAGAAGGCTGAAACTTGGCAGATGCTGAGCCAATTCCAGGATCTGGTCTGCAGGATCCACATCTAACAGCAGCATCAGGAGATATGATATTTCCTAGCGTTAAAATGTTGTGTTCTAATTCCTTCAGTTACTGCTGCATGTTTGGAAACTTCACTGCTGGTGACAGTGAAGCATCTTTTGAGTGGCTGCTTTGTCTTCTCAGAGTCCAGAGATTTGGTGTTTGTGTTAAGGATTTCAGCCACAGACCTCAACATGGAGCAATTCGTGAATTAATTGTTTCAAATTAATATACAACAGAGTTTGGAAAAACAAAATAAGGAGGAGTTCCTGTTTAATTCATTCTCTATCATCTTATCGAGGTTGACTTTTAAAATTTTTTGTGTTGCCAAATCACGGGATCCATGATGTCTTCAAAATTAGCACATCCATTCCAAAGGGAACAGGATTTTTGCATTTAACTGGTAAAATGCAGCAGCTTGGGAAGCGCATCAGGAGGAGTGAAAACAAGGAGATCCACGGCCTTTCTGTTCCAGGCTAGAAATGCACCGATAAGGCCGTTCAGTGGCAGGGGAGTGCTGAAGCTGGGGTTCAAGTTTGGAGTGACCACACTTCTTTGAGGTGGCTTCGATCCCTGTTGAGAGTGGTGGTGAGAGGTCCCTCGGGATATGAGTTTCATATTTTGACTCGTCTATGACTCCAAATTCTTTATTTCAAGGACATAATGGCTGGCCGGCATGCAGACTAAACCTGTGTGTGCTTTTCTTTCAGATGGTCCTACCACGACTTTTTCAACAGGTATCGTGTTCTTATGAAGAAGAGAGACCTCTCTAAGAATGACAAGAAGCAGATCTGTCAGACCCTGTTGGAAGACCTCATTAAGGTGAGCTGGGACCACATCTCTGGTAATGATTTTTACAACGTGGAATCTCTTGATTGCGGTCAAGCTGAACATGGTTTCAGTGCGAATGAAGTCCAGAGTTCGCTGTTGCTGGCTCTACGTGAACCAACTGGCCACGTTTAGAAAATTTGTCCACCCACAACCCCTCCTCTTGGCTTTGGTTAACCAAAGCTGGAGCACATTCTAGAGGCCTGGATTGGGCAACATAGTGAAATTTAGTCAATCATTAAATGCCTCTTTGCACAACTGAGTAAGAGATCAATGTCATAAATGCCCTATATTGATGTATGTGAGACCTTTAGTAGCCACTAATACGTAGAAGAGGCATCCCATAGATTGGGACATTTTTCCCTTAAGCAAATAATAAGTCTTTGCTACCTCTCCTCACCAAAACGTTACTATTCAGATTTATGTGCAAATGTGCACGTTGAGTTTTTTTCCTGTTCTTTTGCCGCTGAGCAGCACAGAATATGCACTACGCCTTAAACCTGGTTTTAATTTTCGATCTCTGTTTTACTCATGGGGTTTTGATGAATTTACTCAACTGAATTTCTCTCTGCAAAGGCCGTTCTCCTAATGCACCAAGTATTTCCCTTTGCAGCAGAGACTTTGGCAGTGCATGTATGACTCTGCAGATGTAGGCCTTAATCTTTCTGAGAGAGAGATCTTTTCTTGAAGTCCTCTGATACTGCATTGCTCTGTAAGAAAGAAACCCACAAAATGCAAAAATGATTCGAAATTTGTGTAAATGTACGGAATGTAAGACGGAATCCTAGCACAACATTCCTTGATGGTTGTATAGAAACTTAGGTGGTTTGTAATCCAGTAGTATCTTGATCACCCAGTTAAGTGGAGATGTGAGCCGAGCTGATAAATTTGATTCAGAGTGTTCTATTAAGTCTGTATCTACTGATCAACATAGACTGAAGAAAAGAATAAAATGTTTGCCTTAATTAAATTTAGTTTCCTTTATGCTTTTGAAAAGGATCCAGACAAGTTCCAGTTTGGACGTACCAAGATCTTTTTCCGTGCAGGCCAGGTGGCATATCTGGAGAAACTACGAGCAGATAAGTTCAGAGCTGCCACCATCATGATTCAGAAGACGGTGCGGGGCTGGCTGCAGAGGGTCAAGTACAAAAGGCTGAGACAAGCTGCTGTCGTCATCCAGCGCTACACGCGTGGGCACCTGGCACGGAGGTGGGTCCTAGGAAGCCCTCTGAGGAAGGGCTGGCTGGGAGGTCAAGCGGAAAAATATTTTTGAGCGCTTCGATTTCCAATCTGTTCCATCTTGAATGCTTGCAACCTGAGCATTTCTTATGAGAAACACTGAAAGTTCGTTGCGTGGGTTGTTGCCTTTTGACCTCATGAAAACAAGATCCGTCTTGCGCACGTAGGTACCGGTGTGGTGAAAGTTTCTGTGCTGAAGAGAGAAGACATTCCTGGCCCCTCTCTCTGCCTTTGTTTGTGGGCAAGAGATCAAAATTCTTTGTCTCAATTTGGTTTTCGTATGTACATTAATTTTATGTGCTGGACCAGGGTTATAACGTAGGCAGCTAGGTTATAATCAGATGGCTGAACAACTCTGAGACGTTTAGGTGGGAGCGTTTCGCAGAACTAATAGGGACTAGCCCTGGCAGAGGACATTTGGATGGGCCAGCGAGCACTTTGCTGGTTGTTATGCGCTCCTTTTCTGCAGCGACCAGGTTTGTGCCTCCTTGGCATCCAAGAATTGATTTGCTGTATCCTCTGTAACGAGAAAAATCACTCCCAAATCACTGCAATGGGGCTGTTTACCATACAGAGCAGCGCTCAGCAGTCTGCTAAGAGAAGCTGTGGTGTGTTAGCCATGTGGTTTGGTTCTGGGCAGCAGTGTTCACCTGGGCTCTGAGCTAGCATCCTCCCATCAGAAGTGCTGCTTCCTTATCAACTACCTGGTTAATTCCACGCTTGGGCAACACTGGGTGCTGCCTATATGCTACAGGGCACCTGCACAGTCCCTTCTTCACTCCTGGTTGCTGGATGAATGTTGGTTTCTATCAGTTATTGGGGCAACTAGGGGTTAAGAGCTTCCACATACTGTATTTTGGAAGAACTTCAGAGATGCTCACTGAATTTCTGGTATTTGTTGTGCTTGTGAAAGGGATTGGTGGCATGGAGAAACCAGGGATAAGAAGGTCTCAACTAATCAAAGCTGGGCAGTTTGATGACTTTTATTTAAAACCAAGAGCAGGATTGTCTTATCCTCAGAGGTCCATGTACTTCTCTAGGTTCATGGTTGTGGGCCCCACTTGGCACTCTTACAGGCCCTTGAAGACAAGGCAAATGAGACCTAAGCAATAAGAGGAAGGTGAAGAAAAAAGAGAGTCGGTGATTAAGTTGAGCCTCTTTGATGGGCTCTCCATGCATACTATAAGACGTGGACATATATAAATATTTGACTTTGCGTCACCCAGCTGTCCTGCTAGTGAGGGGAGAGGGGGATCCTGGTGATGTGCGAGGTGTGAGTTAAAGAGAGGATGGAAGCCGATGTACCAAAACCACATGCTGCAGGGTTTCCTCAGCGTGGCTTTTCCAGTTCACCTCTTCGTGCAGGTTTCATGGGGTGAACGTCATCTGAGTAACTGCTTTCTCCTCTTTTTCAAAACAGACCATCCCCTCATCCTCACTCTGGTTCGCTAAATCCTAACGAGAAACCATCATCCTTGACAAAGAGAATATATAAGCAAATCCGATATGGCTCTTTTAGTTTTGGTATGCTTTTCACAAAATAAAGAAGTGGATGAAATATCTGTGTAATGCTTCATGCTGAGAGCAATAAATTAATCACAAATTCAGCAAAACAGGCTAATTATCGAATTAAATGGAGGTTTTATGGGCATTTATTAACCTGTGTAACGGCAAATTGAACATTAATTCAGCTGGAGAGTGGCAGCAACATGGCACGGAGTTGACCACATCCCTCATTATTTTTTCTCTGTGAATTGCCTGGGGCTCTCCTTGTGAATGTTGCCAAACCAGTGCACACCAGTTTAAATGTCAAAGCAATTTGCTGCCGTTTTCACTGAGTTGGTAGATACCCTGCGCGACACTTGCTTTTTATCGTTAGGGAAGTGATGGAGCCCACTGGAACATTGATTGGCTCAAGTATGTAAAGCAGAGAGTTCAAACCAAAGGAAAGGCTGGAGAATACTTGTTTTTAACGCTGTTTAGGAACAATGAGGCATCTTGATTTCTGTTTCCAGCACTCCTGGGTGCTGATTGCACACACGTTCCCATTATTCTAATGGAGACGTGCTATCAGCCACTCTCTTCTTAGCCCTGCTGCTGGGGCGGTCTTTCTTGAATACCCTCAAGCTGCTTTCGGGCAAAAGGTTTTTATATGTCTGGTTTAAATCTTATTATGACAAGAAAGAGGAGGAAGTTAGTTCTGCTGCTCACCCTTTTCCCTGTGCTTTGCAGGCTTGCCGAGCACCTGAGGAGGACAAGAGCTGCCATCGTCTTCCAGAAGCAGTACCGAATGCTGCGGATCCTCCGAGCTTTCCAGAGGGTCCGCAACGCCACCGTCACCATTCAGGCTTTTGCTCGAGGCATGTTTGTCAGGAGGCTTTATCACAAGGTACATTAGAAAAGAGCAAGAAGAGCCTTTCATGTTTACCTCCGCTGGCGCGGCGTGGCAGCGATGCGTTTGTTGTGGCCGTTTTGATGTTTCACGATGCCGACTGCCTCTGGTGTTTCTGGAGAGTGCACGGCGACGGCGAGCATTGCCATTTAAAGCTGTGCAAGCAAAAATGATTTTGGCAGCAGCGCCTCAGCGGAGCAGCTAAATGAAGTTAGTCATTTGGATGCCGGAAGGCATTGTGCAAATCTGGAAATGTCATTTGATCTAACCCAGACTCTGCAAAAACCTCCCTGGCAAACTGCATTTGTGTCTGAGCTATGCTGCAGGTGCTATCTCTAGCACGGTAGGAAGACCAGTAGGGTCTGTCGTGGAAGGCATCAAGTCATTTATTGATATAAATGGCTCTTTAATTAGTTCTCTCCATTAGCTTTCTCTGTTAAACCAGGAGCTGAGAGCAAGGAAGTAAAGGTTTGATGACAGCAAGTGGTACAGCGAGAAATCTCTCAGGAAACTGAGAATGGCTTTGGGGAGTCTTCTGTCCACTCCTCAGATTCAGCCTTACTTTGGTAGTCACCTAATTTTGTGCCTGGTTGTGGTCATGGGGATACTGGAAGAAATCAGAGGCACGATGAGCCAGGAGGGGAGACCCTGTACCTGGAGATGATGGAGGTTGCCTGAACACCTTTGTGACCCGCCAAGAGAGATGCTGGTGGTCAGGAATTTGTCTATTTCAGCATCTGTTCTTTAAATCAGAAGCCTCCCCGGGGAAAGCAGCTGGTCCAGCATTTAAACCCTCTGAGATTCAAGGCAACCCAAAATCTTAACAAGGTGTACAAGATGACTGAAAATCTGAACGTCCTTAATTTCTGGAGCACCTGGGTGCAGGTGTCAGTTCAAGTGCAGATGCAGGGCTGCAGGTGATGCCCTGTGGGGTCAGGGCATGCCTAGTGCCCACCAAGATGTCGCTGCACGGCTGGAATAGGTCCCCAAGGCATAGGACTTCTTCTAGCAGTTGGACTTCTTGTAGCTTTTGGGGCACCCTCAGCTTTCTCCATCTGTCAGAGTGCCAGGGCTGATGACATACAAAACTTATTTCAGTTTAAATCCTGCTACATCCTAAGTTCACCCAATCACTTTATTCCAAGTTAAAATTTGCAAGTGCGAAGAAAGCCTTAGGATGAAACAAAAGATTTTTGAGAGAAGCTGATATAACTTTTGTGATACAACTTATCCCAAACTAATAACAGCAAAGTGTTTTGTAGTATTTAAATTCTCCTCCTGTTTCTTTCCTCATAATACTGCAGCATACATCAGCGTAAGAAAGTAATTAACAACATGCTGATTGTATCTGTGTTATGTCAGCCTTCAGTTTTAGAGGAAAAAATTGAACTATCACCTACCGAAAATATTGCTGTAAATTTCTGGGAGGAAGTTCAATGCAAAAGGGACAAAGTTTCACAAAACCAGCTATAAATTTCTAGAAATTGAGTCATGCAAGAGAACTGAAAGGACTCCTTTATTTTGTTTGAAGGTTATCCACATGACAAGAAATCCCAACAGGACAGAATTTATCTGCAGTATAAATTATCATAACGCAGAAGTGTAACACAGGGAAAAAAAAAAAGTCTACAAACCTGTTGAGGTGTGAGTTACGCCTGATGCTGAAGGGCCAGTCAGTTTGTTGCAGACTGTTGGTGTGTCTGTTAATGGCTATTTATTCTGCCGGCTACAGATCTTCTTGATCTGCTCGGTACTGTTCTGAGGTGGCCCATGAAGTCTCACCTGGGGGTGAGATGTCCCATGCAGATGTCCTGTGTCCCCATCGAGTCCTGTGGTCACCAGCCAGGATCTCGTTCCCTCATTTCACTGGTCAGGCAGGTCTTGACTCTTTTTAGAGAGCAGAGTAGCTCTTAAGAGAGGATTGGATGTGTCCTGCCTTCATCAGTTGAGCACAGTGACTGGATAAAACCCCAGGAGAGGGGGTGGAAGCTCTCCCTCTTGTCTGTGAAGCAGGATGCAAAATAGCCTCTATCTCCAGCCATCACCCTCTGCACCTGCCAGACTGTGGTAGGAGCAGGAGACTTGGAGGAGCATCCCTTTTGAAGGCGGTTTGGGTGGTGTGGAGTGCCGTGTTGCAGCCAAACCGGAGCTGTCACCACTTTTACGGGTGACTTTTCTCCCTTGGTCATCCCATTTCTTGCACGTGTGTTGCAGATCCTCGCGGAGCACAAAGCTACCATCCTCCAGAAGTACCCCCGCGGCTGGCTGGCCCGCACTCGCTTCCGCCGCGTCAGGGGTGCCACCATCGTCCTGCAGTGCTACTACCGACGCATGAAGGCCAGGCAGGAGCTGAAGGCGCTGAAGATCGAGGCCCGCTCGGCACAGCACCTGAAGAAGCTCAACATTGGCATGGAGAACAAGGTGGTCCAGCTTCAAAGGAAGATCGATGAGCAGGTACGTCCTGAGCTGTGCTGGGACAAGTGCGGTTCTGCTTTGTCTTTCTTCTCCTGTCCCTCCTAGGAAGGATTTTATCTTCCCAGGAATGTCTTGGAAGGGTGTCCTGGTGGTGGCAGCCTTCTGTTACTGCTGGCCAGAGGCTTGTGGGGGTGGGAGACCACCACAGAAGTGCAGATTCGCTGGGGTGCTGGGCCTGAAGAGCTTGGTCAGCAAGCTGCAGAAACTGCATTGTCATTGTGAGAACTGCACAGAAGCACTTAGAGGAGGAAGATAAAATGGCAGTTTTGAAAGCCGTTGCTTGAAAAGCCAGGCCAGCTCCCTGTGTCCAACAGGCTTTGGGATGGATCGTCCCGTTATTCTTTCTGCTTTGCAAGTGCTGAGGATGCAGAGGGTCTGCCACAGTTTGTTATATGGAGCCATGGTGTCTTATGGGTCAGTGTTACCTAGGAGGTAAGCAGTAAATTGGGTAAATACTGACTTTGCAAAGTAGTTGGAGCATGTTTGCATTACTGGATGTAGCAACTGCCCAGAAGCAAGAGCCATGGTGGGGCCTGGGACAGCGTGGTACGAGTGATTTATGCCCCTGTCGACGGTTTGATGGTCTCAGTGTGATGACTTGATCAAATGTCACTTGCCATTAATGAGCTGCAGGATAACAGTTTGAACACACACTTAGGAGGAGGGGTTTTCCACCTACTGATATGTAACTGATGGGTTACTCTGATCATAACTAACAAGTTACTGTGTTAAATATGCTCTATGTCACTTCCTAGTGCTGTACAAGGACTTCAGGGATGAATGTGGGAAGTACTGAGTAGGGCAGTTGTATCCACTAATGTTAATGGAGAAAAGAATATCCACCCACATCCTTAAAATGCCCTTTTACAGGCAGCAGAAACATTCTAAGTCAGGATCCTTCTTCCTGGTAGTGCCAGTTGTTAGTAACTGCAGTTTACGATTGGGTTTGGGATGTTGTCAGAAATGCTTATACATCACACGTGGTTTCCTCGCTGCCTTAAATCTCTCCCGTCCCCGCGTGACACAAGAGATCCTGCCATGAAGAAGATGAGAAATGACTCTGCCTTGGCTCAGATACTGCAGAGTCGAGACACCCGGGGATTTGCATTACTGCTGGCCGCGTTCGTTGCGGTATTAATTGGCTGCAAAGGGTGCACCGCAGCAGCGTCTGGCTTTTAAACCGCTGCATTTAATTGTAAAGTGCCTGCCTGCATATTTAGATTTTTCAGACAGACTGTAGCTTGGGAAAGGGAAAACTTAGGTGTGGGGTTTTCTATATATTTATGTGTATCAGAAACCTGTTTGATGTGACTCTTCCTCTAGAAGGTATTTGGTGGAATTAATGAGGACGAGTAATTTCAGATCCATATAGTTGAGCTGGACTTGTGCAGTGAGCGTGAACATCTGCCTTAGGTCTGCTGAGCTGCTGGACTTGGCTTCTGAGCAGCAGTATTAATTTATTTTTTTAGGTTTTTTGTGTTTGTTTTGTCATTGGTGGTTTGTTTGTTTTTTTCCCCCAATTCCTTGCCGTCTACTGCTAGGAGAAGTGCGTGGGTGGAACAATAGAGATTAAACAGTCTTTGGTTAATGTTGGGTTTCCTGTTGTGGATGATACAAGCAGCGGAAGAGTCTGCTGCTGGGGAAGGAGACATGGAGAGCTTTTAAGCAGGCGGAAATAACGGGCTGGAGCTCATCTTCATGTCCCTTGCTGTCTGCACAGACTCTGCTGAAGGAGTCGCTTTGACGCTGTTTAGCTTTTGCAGGAAAGAATTGCTGCTCTGTGTTGCTCGTGGTAGTCTGTCCAGTGAGGTAATTTTAACCGTTGTTTCAGGACTGACATGTTTGCCTGGGATGCTTTGGAAGTGCCCAAGAGCACTGTTCCAGCAGTTTTTCCTTTCAGTGCACTGGATTTTAATTTTTTTTTTTTCAGGCAGCAGCGAGTTTGTTGCATCGTGTTTTCCGTGAAATGTCTCGATTTCAGTCCTTGCTAATCTATAAACACGATCTTCCAGAATACCAGTTAGCTTTTTAAAGAAAAAAGAAAAAAAAGAATAAATGACAGGTAACTAGGGGAGCTGCAGTTGTATCAGTTTCTCACTAGCCATGGAAAAAAATGTATTTTTGATACTTTCTCTCGTGCATGAATAGAGACCTGCAATACTCTGTGTGCCCCTGAGGAACAGAAAATCTTTCTTTGAAAACGGGACAACCTACTCTTACATGTCATCCCCAGCTCACGCGCTCTAGCATCCATCGGTGGGCCTATTTAATTCGGTTTCTAAATCAGGTGAGGGATTTTTTTTTTGCGCATGGAAGGAAGGTTTAAAACTGTTTTGCTGCAAAATATCCTCACTGGGCCACTTTCCTCTATCCACATTGGACCAATTGCCTCTTTTTCCCAAATTCTTTTCAGTCAAGAGAGTTTTTTTTAAATGTGCGTGTTATAGCTGCCTGAGATGCTGTTAAGGCTGTTACCTAATGCAGTGTTATGTGTTCCTGCAGCTAATATTTAGAGTCCCAGCGAGCTCCTTACTCTGTCTCTGCAGGCACCAGTAGCTCCGTGAACATTTATTGTGAATAAAAGTAGTTTGGGTGACAGGCGTGATGAAGTTGTTGTCTCTGCCGTTGGTGGCAAAATAAACTTGAGATTGGTTCACAGACCTTGGGTTGAAACCAGGACTGTCCCAGCTCTGCTGGGCTGGGTAATGATTTAAAATAAAGCCAAGCTGAGGTTTAACGGGGTGTGTTGAGCAATCTCTCACTGCAGCAGCGAGCAGCTGTTTCATGGGAGTAAATGCTCTCTAGTAGCTAATAACAAAAAAGAAGGATAATTTTAAAAAAAAAAAAAAGCATTCCTGTGCATTTATCTTGTATCTGGATTGAAATTGTGGTTGTCTGGTATGTGAAATGATAAACCCTGGGATACAGAGCCATAAAACGCTGTGTGTTGGAGAACCAGCAGGGGCTGGGGGAGGTAAGTTTGTGAACCAGGGTGGTCACTGCTGTTCTCTGCAAAGGTTTTCTCTCCAGATGGGTCTTTCTGGAAATGACTTTGGTCACGCGGAAACATTAATCCATTTAACGCCACGCGAACACCGAGTTTTGGCGTTTGCTAGTAATTCATTCCAAAGGAGCAAAGGAAAAGGTGTTGGAAGTCCCTTGTTTACTTGGTTTTCCATCTGAGGTGTGACTGGGCCTTGCTTCGGAGCACTGAGACCGCGGTGAGAGAGGGTGTTTTGGGAGGTCACCTCGAGAGGGGCCAGAAGGGTAGTCAGAGCGATGGTGAAAGAGACGGTCCTACAATCTGCGTTGGGAGTTTAAAAGAGTCTAATCTGAAGTGTAGATGGAGATTTCAGTATCCAGTCGCTCACCATGAATTGTGCAGGGGCCTGTCTGGTCTGGAAGAACCTCTGTAGACCTAGAAAAGGAAATTCTCTACTTTTGTGGGTGTGTTTTTTTCTCTTTCAGGTTATAAAGTTCAGGGAAAACGTACTTGTAGTGGAGCTAATGGGAGCCTCTGACATAGATAGATCATGCTTTTTCGCAGCTTTTTTGTTTTTCCTTGCTTACTTGACTCTGGTGAACATCTTAGGGCAAGAAGTTGCATCTCAGGATGTGTGACTTTGCATCTTTGTGGCTTATCCTGACCAGTCAAAAATGTATATGAGGACTTCTCTTTTTAAAGATGATACATTAATGTTTTCTAGCTTTTTCATCTCGAGCTTTTCTGAACCTCCACATCAGCTAAAAACTTCTGGGTGAAAGGAGCAATTTCTCATGAGCTGATGTGACTCTGCTGTTGACTAAAGCTCTGAGAAGCAGCAAAAGGCCGAGTTGCCGATTACCAGGACAACAACCTCCTGTCAAATCTTTTCCAGGAAAGACCAGAGCTCGTATTTCTGATACATAAGTGAAACACCCACCAAAGTCCTGTTAAGAAAGGAAAGCCTTTTGGATCTGTTGTACAGTGAGCCCCAATCTTTAAAAGTGAAAGCTTTCAAAAAGGGAACTTTAAAAAATACAGACTGCAGTTTAAATTTCAAAACGATTCTTTTGCTCTCATGATTATCCACCTAATATTAGCAAAGCTACTTAGTCTTGCTATCTGTAGCTCTTGGGCTGTTGTGATTTCACTGTTGTCTCTGGGGCTGGCCAATAATAATGATATTTTATTAGTCACAGCATAGTTCCCACTAACTGTGATTTGAACCACAAAAATCAAACGAGGCTGCTGAAGTTTCAGGTCTTAAAGCTTGGGAGCAAATCATTGCTAAGTGCTACAAAAGAGAAAATCTGAAGAAATGAAAAGGCAGTTGAGCTGACACATGACCGAAAGCTGGGTTTTAGGGAGCTCTTTGTGCTCGAGGCAGCAATTATGCTACAGTGTGTTGTCACTCCAGGTTCCTGCGGGCATGGGGGTCAGGAACAAAAGGATAAACTGCAAACCCTGTATTACAGGCACACAGAAAAATTGCAAACCAGTTGTATTAAGCAGCACTCTTTGGAAGCTGTAATAAAAGTGTATTTTTCCTTCTTCTGGTTGCCAGTGCTACCAAGCATCGTTTGCATTTGTGTCGAGTGTAATGTCAATTTAAGTACTTGTATAATTGTTACCAAAATGTAATTGAGCTTCTGTCAGAGTTTTGAAATTGTTTTCAGTTTTTGAGCACTTTACCCACCATGCCCAAGGATTTCTAACTGTTACTTTTGTAGTGTGTCAGTGCATGGATCTTGCTGATGGACTTTTTTCCTTCTTTTTGGGATGTTGGCTGCAGAACAAGGAGTACAAACTTCTGAACGAGCAGCTCTCTGTGCTCACGTCTGCCCACTCCTCCGAGGTGGAAAAGCTGAAGCGGGAGCTGGTCCAGTATCAGCAAAGCCACCGGGGTGATGGCAACCAGCTTGTCAGCTTGCGAGAAGAGATGGAGCACCTCCGGCTGGAGCTTGAGAAAGCTCATGGTGAGAGGAAGGTTGTGGAAGACACCTACAGTAAAGAGAAAGACCTGCTGAAAAAGGTAAGTCTGTTTGTCATGTCCCATGTTAGTGGTCATGCTGGTGAAAGCTCGCCCTTCACAAGTCTAAAGCAGAAGTACTTAAAGAATAGAAATTAAGTCTATTTTTTTAGTTTTTGTCACTGAATGCCCTTAGAATTTGCCTGTGAAGTGGATCGCAGGGAGACTCCCAGTGGGAGCAGCAACTGCATGATGTTAGGAGGATGCTCCATCTTGATGCCTTTTGTGGTTGCCAACCACAAAGAAACTCCCCAAACACAGATACATCTGGAAATAAGGGTGCTTAATAACCAGAAAAAGCTGGTTTGCAGCAGTTACTCTAGAATAGCGCTCTCTGTGTGACAACCTGAAGGTAGGTTGCTTTTGGAGAATTAAAAAAAAAAAAAAAAAGTCTGGAATTACGTGCATTTTTATCATTGTGGAATAGCGACAGAGCATTTCACTCAGCAGACCTGCCCTGACCAACCTCCTGCTGTGGATGAACCCTTGGATAATGGTTTTGGGTGAGGACCTGTGGGGACTGTGCGGTCAGAATAACTCAATCTGAACCACCAGCGCAGCTGAAATGCAGTTTGGGATGTGTTTCTCACACAGGCAGTCATGCTACGCAAGCGTTGTCTTGTCTCTGACAGCTCTTGGTCCAGCCAAGCAGTTACTCCGCTCTCTTTGCGCGTGTGTTGCGATTGCACCCTCACAGGGACTTTTGGAATCGATGATTTTCTTTTCTCCAGCACCAAATTAGAAGATCCTTTTTGGCAGAGGGCGCAGTTCATTAGCTGGCTGCAGCACAGGCTTTTAGAGCCTGAAAGGGTGCTTTATTTTGAAGGTGATGCAGCTGAGGAGAGACTCCTTCTCTTTGTTCCTGATTGCAAATCCCCTTCGAGCACTCAGAAGAGAGGTTGATTTCACGACCAAAGAAATGCTTTCAAAAAGCATGAAAACAAAGCAAAAGCCTTCCCTTGTCGTAGAAATGCCTACAGCAAAGCAAATACTATGCACTTGACCGTGACAATAAATAGTTTAATTAAAAAACATAGCATTTCTACTACACAGTGCAGGCTCCCATTTGTGGCATAAGCTTGCAATTACTGCCTTCGGGTCCTTGTCGGTGGAAAGGCAGAGACCTGTTTCCTTCCTGGAAGCATTTGTTTAGCCAAAAACACTTTCTGCAAGATTTTTGAGTAGTTCTAATAACTGCCAAAAGCGTGAGAAGTGTCGTAAAATGAATTCAGATGAGAAGTGCTCTTCATCTTCAATACCAAGATTACACCATGGCCGTGGTTGTGGTAGGACGCCTTCGCTCTGGAGGTGATACCCCAAGGCATCACATACCTCTGAGTGAGACTGAGATGACAGCCTTAATTTTGTCAACTTGAGCTGGCCTTTTCTTTTTTTAATTTAATTTTTTTTATTGCAGCTTCTGCAAATCCATGTTAGTTATGATTTTGTGACTCAGAAAGCCCTTTAATCTCTTCCTTTTTAGCTTTTTTCACCAACTCCTTTATTTCTGAATAGTTACTGTTATTTCATTTTGTGGTAAAGTTTATATCAGCAGATTTTGGTGAGTACCAACAGCTCTTCCTAGGGCTTTCAGCTGTAATCATCTCACTTAGTGAGGTTGGGTGATTCAAAGCCGGGCAAGGAATTTTATTAGGAAAGTCATAAATGCCATCGTGCTTTTCTCACAAGTGTAGGGGAGTGCTGGCGACAGATCTCATGAGTGGGTTGTTCAGTGTAACACCGAAATGAGCCATCACGAGTGTTCACTGCTCAGCATCTTCCATAGAAATCCTTCAAAGCAGGTGCTGTTCCTTCTGAAGCACCTTCAAAGATCTGTTCCCCGCAGAAAGATGGGCAAGCGGTACAGAAAGTGGTGATGTAGGTGCCAGGGATGGGTTCTGCGCTGCTTAGCCACTGTGTAACCTGCTCTGCTTGCCTCTACCTGTGCTTAATGGACTGGTTTCATTCTCACTGGGTTTCTGTTAAACACAAATATTGAATTCCAGCTTGTTTCTGTTCCATGCAGAAACAGGAATTTGATAAACAAATTCAATCACTTAAGATTGCATCTTAAATATATCTATACCCAATCTGGATTAGAAATTTTTAAACTTGGGAGTAGTTGTTATAGATTCTACCAAGTCTTTCAGTTCCAAAATATCCCTCCAGCACAGTTGAAAATAGTCCCAAGTTTTTGTCTGATTTTATTTTCCAGCCATCATAGTTTTGTTGTCCGGGCAGAGGAGTTCATTATGAGCAGCTGTTAAAGAGCACTAGTAAAATAATCCCAGTGCCTTTAGTCTTGTCCCAGATGGGATGAGTCGAGTTCCTTGCTGTCCCATTGCAGCACGTTTGCCTTCCCTTCTATCACTCTTGCAGCTCTTCTCCAATTTTTTAAGAGTTCTTCCTGATTTGAGGACACTAGTGCAGTTCTAATGGCTGCACGTCTGCTGTGCTGTTAATTTGATGTGGTGGTGAAGGCATGCGATTGGTTTTGGGTGTAGAATATTAAAATCGTGGCTCAATTCAGAGCATTCAAAACACCATTAGCTCTGCGCACCTTAAACTGCAATTTCTTCGCTTTCTCTCTCCAGACTCCAGCTTTCCTACTATATATAAAGATGCAGGAGACTGCAGTCTCATGCAGGCAGCTGGAGCAAATGAATGAATCGGAGAGAGAAGGGTAGTGTGATCTTCCAGTTCTGTGCACGGGATGTGGGTGCTTCAGTCGTGACATACAGTAGAACAATTATTCTGCTTTTATCCTCGCCATACGTGTAGTGAGGATTAGTGTACCTGGCACGTGCAGTATTTGATAAAATACCTTGGTTTGAGCGTGCCTGCATGGAAGACTGAAGTCTGTGGTAGAGATGCCAGCCAGCTGGGCTGCCTGTAAATTTTATCTAGCGGTGGCAGCAAAATTATTATTATTGGACACCAAAAGCTTGTGTTTTGGTGTGTACAGTGTTGTTTGCCATCTTGGGATTCTTTGTGTAGCTGTTTCCTAAGCCCTGGCTGGAGGGGCTGGTGGAGCAGGCACAGGGAGGGATGTTACACTGGGATGATGTGTCGGTTTGTTCTCTTACCTGACAGGAGCAGAATCGTCTTGCTTAGCCATAGCAGCATATTTCACTTGGTAATGTGATGTTTTTGTGTTTTGAGGTAAAGATGTTGAATGCATCAGAATTGCTGGGGATGAAAAAAATTACGGGTTGGGTTGTTATCAGCATCAGTCCAGCCTTGTTGGACAAGTGGCCTCGATTCCCTTTGTTTTTAGTAAAGAGGTAGTTAAAAAAAAAGTCAGACAACTATTTTGCACAATTTAATTTTATTAATTTTTGCTAGACAGTCGTTGCTGTTAATTGCTATATATGCTTCTGTTACGTTACCAAAGGCTGTGTTACACACCATGCATCACTGTACTATTGGTTCTGCAGCTGTGTGGAGCATTAGAGTGACTATAATCTTATTACGGGAAGTACACACTAAGTTAAAAAAGCCTTAACTGTTCAGTGTTAGTGTCCACATTCACCGTGTCCACTTTTAGTGCCACATTGCTTGTGACAAAAGCAGCAGCTTTATTTTATTTTTTCCCCAACCGCAGTCAGCGCTGTGACTTGAAGATAGCGATGAAGCCCACTGAGATGTGGAAATACACCTCTGATGGGATGACCTGGTCACTCGTGGGGAGTGTCACTCCTGCAGGTCACGGTTGCCAAGTCCAGCTGCTCAGTATTTTGTAAGATTCTGCTGAAGATACTTATTTAAGGGAGAAATGTACTCAGGAAAACAAAAGTTAGTCTCTGTTGTTGCGGTGCAGTTCTCCTGCGCTTCAGCTCGTGATGTGTGCAGAGTAGCTGGAAGAGCACAAGGGGGTAAATCTTTTAAACAGCAAAGAAAACCCAAACAAAGCTCCCTGTCTCCAGCCGGGGGAAATGTAATCCCTCTGCAGAGGCTCTGACCTGCAGCAGGCAGTAATTCTTTGCCTCGTTTTGTAGCGCATATCTGACTTGGAGGAAGAAAATGCTCTCCTGAAGCAGGAAAAAGACGAACTTAACACCAGGATCCTATGTCAATCTGAAGGTAAGAAAAATTGCATACAGCATTGTAATGCCTCCACTAAATGAGGAGCTTAACTGTTCTCCCCTGAAAGTTGTTTTTCCTGCGTGCTTCTTCCTACCTTGGAAAGTGCTAACCTTCCCGCAGCCCTTTCCTGGTGGCTTTTGTCACTGTTTTGTTGTGCAGGGAGTCCCGTTCGTGCTGCTACCTGCTGGTGCATGGCAGGACAGAGCCTGCTTTAACTGGAGAAATATGGAATAAAGTACCAGAAAGGGCTTTCTGGTTCAGTTAGGTTGGAGCATTTGCTGCAGGTGGTGCTCAGGGTGGAGAGTAGAGAACAACAGCATCCCAGAATTGATGAAAAAGGATCCAAGGAACAGCACAGTTAACAATATTGAGCTGTGACAAAGGATTTCTCTAATGTGCAAGGAGTCTCTTGAGTTTTTTTTAAAGCAGAGAACTAGATGATGAGATGTACCATAGGCAGAGCAGTCTGGGAAAATTGCAAGCCACAAAAGAAACCACGCTATATGTATTGAGCTCTTTTATTTTTTTAGCATCTGTTTCAGGTTTGATTTTTGTTGCAGGATTTACCGAAAGTGTCATGTATCTTTCTGTGGATGTATCTATCATTGCTTCATGGTGCTTGTGAAGTACCTCTTGCTCTCAGCCTGATGCAAAATAAAAGAATGAAAATCACATGTTAAAAAAGAAACTTTAACTGCAAATACTTCCTCATCTCTTAGAGAGTGCTTTTGGGAACAGATTTGTGTCTCAAAGGCATTTTTTTTTAAAGAAAAAAATGTATATATTTGAATATAAAATACTTCCAACCCCCACAATCCTACCGTGGTAAATGGTTGATGATGACGTGGGAAAGAGACGCTGCAAGTGATTTGTTCAAGTACCAAATGTGGTGGTGGGAAGCAAGCAGAGAAGTCTTTAAGTGCAGCGAGTACCGAAGGCGCTTCATAAACACAAACGTATTTCTGTACCGTGCTGGTATTCTCTTAAGGGGGTTTATGGCTGGTCTGTGGGAGCTGGAGCTGGCACAGCTGAGTTACCTGTAATAGTGTAACAGATCTGGTAATATGTAGGTGCTGGCAATTTTTCTTTAACTCGGATGGCAGGGGGCTGTGCTGTCCAAGCAGAAGAGCTCAAGGTGTTCCAAGTGGTGAGGAGACAAATCTAGATTATATTGGTCCCTAAATAGCAGAGAATGCTTACATGTATTTCAGAGATTCTTGGCACAGAGCATTTTGTTAATTACTCAGTGCTATTGCACATATTTACAAGAATTTCATTCTGTAGATGAATATCACCTCCTTTTTTCCCCTCCCCCCCACCCTAATTTTAAAGATGAGTTCGCACGAAACACAGTTGAGGAAAATATCCAGATGAAGAAAGAGCTGGAAGAAGAGAGATCTCGTTATCAGAATCTGGTAAAAGAGTATTCAAGACTGGAGCAGAGATACGACAACTTGCGTGATGAAATGACTGTTGTAAAGGTAACAAAACCAACGTGATCCCTCTTGTGTTGTGTCGTGGAGTTGGTGTTGGCGGCTGGGTAACGTGGCTCACTCATCCTCCAAATACTTCATGGAACAGACATTGAGCAGTTTGTGCTTGATGTTTCTAAGATTGAACTTGTACACTGAAGGAGAACCATGCGTGTGCCTGGAAAAGGAGCCTGATCTCTCATGCTTCTCAGTGAACTACTGAGAGATACCTGTGAATCTCAGCAAAAGCTGGTTCGTGCTTCTGCCTTTGCTCTTTGCTTTGGTGTTGGCCAAGTGTAGGTGTTGGGTTAAAAACAAAACAAAATGACAAAACGAAAAATCGTCAACAAACAAACAAACAAACCAACGTGAAAACAAAACACAAAAAGCCCCCAGCAGCATAGCTGCAGAATTTCAAAAGCCAAGGTTGTTAGGTTCAGCTTTGCTGAAGTGTTAGAGGAACTGCTGAAAGTTCGATAATAAAGTGATGCTGGATTAGGTGGAAGTTTGAGCTTTTAAAGGGAGCCTCAGAGGTTGCTGTGAGCAGCATGATCTTGAGCTCAGATTTTCATGTTCACACTTTACAGGCATCTGGTATTATGAAAAGCCTTCTGCTCATGCAGAATGTTTAAATTGAGCTTCTACATCACTTCACATTTTATTTTAAACTATTCCCCTGTGTTATTATGAATGTTGTGGTAGGACATAAGAACCAGAAGTTGGAATTCACTGTATGGTGACAGTCAAGCCTTTTGTAAAAGTAACCTTAGTATATAGATGCATATTTGCTCTAACAAACAATGCTTTGTGAGGAATCCTTCCTTAAATGCTGAACATACTATGTATCTGCATCGTTCCTTTGCAGCAGGCACCAGGGCACAGGAGGAACCCATCCAACCAGAGCAGTTTGGAGTCCGATTCCAATTATCCGTCCATATCAACCTCTGAAATCGGAGACACTGAGGATGTCGTACAGCAAGTGGAGGTGCAGTAAATCAGGCAGGCTCGGGGGGAGGAGGAGAGCGCTGCTCCGCAGGGGTGATTGACGTGGGCTCCACATAGGAGGAATGCAGCTGGGCTTTGAAGAGTGAGGGATTGAACTGATTTCTTGCTGCAGAAATACCGTATTAATTGCGTGAGAGGGGTTCCAGGCTTGTGGTGCTGTAGCAAATGCTCTTTCATTTGTAGGCTCAGACTTCAATAGGCCTCTGAAAATAAGAAAGTCTTGTGGTTTTGGCCGTACCAGTTTGAGGAGTGATGAAGAGACATCAGCACAGTCAGCGTTGTTACGTGTAATTATTCCCAGCGCCGATGGCAGTGACTGGGATACCCAAGCTCATCACCCCCTTGCCCTGAGCTTTTCCATTCCAGTGCATCGTCACAGCTGCTTTGCTGTCCAGCACAGCCCCTGCATTTGACAGTCTCTTCTTGCAGAAAAGAGCAGCATAAATTATTCCCTGGCTATCATGAACTGCATGGAAAAAGGGAGCGTGATTTTTGCTTTTGTTTGCAAGAATAGTCTGCTTTTTAAGCTCCACCTCTGTGACACGAGGTATGGATGAGGAATCTGGCACCCCACTGGCAGGACCATATTTTGTGTCCCATGTACCATGCAGAAACTCCAACTTCCCTTTGCTAGCCACTGTTTTATGTTGCTTTAGTATTTCAGAACTGTTCTGAGAGCATTTGCTAAAGTGGAAGTAATTAGTATTGGCCAAGCTCTAATGCAAAGTATTCCAGATGAAGCCAGTTAAAAAAGCAACTAATAAGTACTTGGCTACAAAGGACTTTTAGTAGAATATTTTAATGTTCTTAGCTGTGGCCCCAATCACCCCACTTGTCTATTGGGCTGTTAAGCATTCGGTGATTTATTAAAACGAGTCAAGTTCATACTGACATTAAAAATAGGTGCCTAAAGTATGGGTTTGGACTCTTAAAGTACATGCCTTCCTTGAGGATGCTCCTGTTACTGGCTGTGGCCAGGGTGGGTACTAATGTACAATCAGGACGTACCTGCCACTGTGCATGATTATTAAACTTGACTGAGGTCTTCTCATTTATTTTCCACTCTCCTGATCTTTTTTTTTTTTCCCCACTCTCCTGTTCTTCTAAAGGAGGTCGAGTTGGAGAAGGCTGCCATGGATATGACCCTCTTCCTAAAGCTGCAGAAGCGAGTGAGAGATCTCGAGCAGGAGAGGAAGAAGTTACAAACCCAGCTGGACAAAAAGGAGCAACAGAGCAAGAAATCCCAGGTCAGAGATGTCTCTTCAGTGATACTGATATATCATGTTGGTAACTGACTTTCCATGCCTGCCTGAGGACACACAGTGTAGGAACTGAGGCTTGAGAGTGACAAGTTCTAGTTGCAAGGCAGCAGATCCATCAGGGAAACAGAGAGAAACTTCTTTTGCAGCTAAGGACAATTAGACAGGAGAACTGATTTTCTTTTTTTTTTTTTTTTATAAGCTGGTTATAACAGATTAGGACAGTATTTTAGGTATCTTGAAAGCAACGAGACGTAGAATCAGTTCTGGAGCATTGTATTCTGCCTGCACTGGTCCAGTTTCCTCCTCTTGAAAAATGTGAAGTGTGAACAGAGTTTTGTTAGCAGAGATCAGAACAAAGAAGGGGAATGTGTTTGAGGGATTGCAGATGGGCGTGATGCTTACAGACACAGATAACACCTTTTGGCTGTACCAAACCTAGAGGCGTGTCAGTGCTCAGGAGCTGTGAAGACAAAGACCCTAGTGTCCCTCGTCTCCACGTGATTTTTGGTTGATTTGGGTTATTCAAGCGCTTCTTAGTAGTCCTGGCTTCCTCTCAGCCAGCAGTGTGTGACATAAACGGAGAAGCTCATGGCAGACTTGTCAGTCAGGCTTGTGTCCTCAGTGTGGTATTGTTGTAATCTCTGTGGTTTTTGGTTTGTTTTTGTGGGTTTTTCCCTCCCCAGTAATGATCGTATAGAAAACAGTACAGTAAATAAGAAATGGCAAGATAACTGTTAGAAGAATGCGTTCTTCCTCTTCTCTGTACTGCAGGAAAGGAATAGTCCTTCCATTTATACAGATTTTCTGTATTTACAGATATCCTTTCTTCCATATGAAAAAAATATCTTCCTACAGTTTGGGTGGTTTTCTTGGAAGTAATTTAAAAAAAATAAATTAAAAACTCTAGATTACTGGCAGCCCGGTGATAACTTGAGAGTCAATCCTGACTTGCAAGTGGAATCTGAAAAGCCTCTAACTGAGGCTTTGTGACTTGCTTAGAGAACAGACTGTGAGAGAAGATCCATGCCATGAAACATCAGTGCTGTGTGCCGGGTGTCACAAAGCAGTAAAAATGCTCTACTGAGCAAATGCCATCGCTCTTTGTTTAATTATTTAAGTATCTGGGGCTGTCGTTGCTTTGCTTGGGAACTATTTAGTTTATTTGCCTCCAATGTGAAATCTGCGTTGTCTGACAAATGCGGGAAGAGACTCAACAAAACTGTAAACGGTGATTATTTACTTGCTTTGCGGGATACTCTTACAGATCACCCCTGGCAGTGTGTAGGAAATAAACAAAGTGGAAAACTTCCCCAACCTGTCTTCCTTGCTGTAGAGGCAGATTAAAACCTGCCTCCCAAATGCTGTGTTGGAGATTGTTCCCCTCGTGACTGTCATTGTTTGAAAGCTGCGGTGAGCCACAGTTGTTAGGATATTAATTAGAGATTCACCCATTTTCTTCTAAAGCAGCCCTTAACCTGCTACATGTTGCTGCCGCTCCAGCTAATGAATATTAATAACATTATTATGGTTGAGTGGCTGGAAGAACTCGCTGTTGATGGAGCCACGCCTAGCCATCCTGTGCCACGTGCCAGTTCCTCTGGCAGCTCTTAAACACAGATTTATCTCTTTCATCCGCATAGGTAGCTGAAATGAAGACTGAAGTGCCTTCAGACCATGAAGATTTTGCATACAACAGTCTGAAGGTGAGTGAGGAGCTCCTGCTCAGTGCTGTAACCTGTTGCATGGCTCTAACAGCCCACACAAACTGTCTGAACCTGCTAATAACCCAAAATTTTCCGCAATAGGCTGTGTTTGAGATAGCAGTTGGGAAGCTGTAGCTCTCCAGTCAGCTGCTGGGCCTGAGGTGAGCTCACAGATGTCTCTCAGGCAACATCTGTTCTGAGCTGGTCTGCCTGTTTCTGAGTCATGCACGGTGGTAGCAAGCTCACTCATGGCGAAGGATGCTTTTTCCACTCTAAATATTCCTACTGGGACTTTCTTGAGTTTTCTTTGACATGATACTGCAGGTCTTGGCATTTTTTCTGCAGGAGGTGTGAATTTTTCCAGGTGAAACCCAATGTATTTCTTATTCCAGGCTCCGTGTCAGCTATTTGTCCACTTTCTTTGCATTCCCAAGCTGCCACTCAGGTCCAAACCAAATATATCTGCTGCATGGATTCCAGTAAAAGAAAAAGAGCTGACTGACCACAGTCATCCTATGTCTTCCCAGCTATTGCCCTACTCTGCAATTCATCTTACACCTAAGCTCTAAATCCTCACAGTTCTGTCTCCATCATTTTCTCCCTACAATGTACAGAGTGACTGAAACCTGATAGGCTCCTGTCGTGGCTTGTGTGGGTTGTCCTCCTTCTTTATCTGTACCCAAATACCCCTGCTCTTGTCACTTAGGCCAGTTCTTATGTGCTGCTCATCCATCTGGGATAAGCTTTGTAAGAAGTGTTTTGTTTGGGTTTTCTGTTGTGGGTTTGTTTTTTTTCTCCAGACGTACATTTCAAATGCTTCTTCTCTCCCTGTCACTTTAACATATATTGCAATAAACCTGAGAAATATGGAGAAACACGCATTAGCCAGGAAAACATCACACAAAACCATGTGACAGTAGCAGTACCTACTTTTTGCTGTCATAGAATATCTTGAGTTGGAAGGAGCGTATAAGGATCATCATCTCATCAGAATGATGCACAAAACCCCAGAAGTTAGAGATGGAAAAGCTGTCTGATCAGCCCTCCCTGAGAGAATACCTCTAGCAGTACCTTTTTCTGGCGTTCAGTCCATCCAGGTTTCAGTCCCTATGCACGATATTTGAGTTGCACTCACCAGCCCGTTTGTGATGGAGGGAAGCCCTGCCGAGTTTCATTAGTGACTCTGCACAACCCATTGGAGTAGAAGTGTGGCAGGAGCTTTAAGATCATTGCCCCAGTGTCTTCCAGTTGGTTAAACACAGCTATGTAAGCTTCAAGTTTCTTGACCTTGTAAAGCAACGTGAAGTTGCAGTTTGGAAGGGGAAGACCCAGCAGATGAGAACTGCTGCCTTCTGGAGTTCTTACTGCTGTGCGAGCACACAAATTGTGTTTTCTTCAAGTTTTTACCCCGGAAGTTCAGAATGGAAATGCTAATTTTAGATTCTCTTACTTTCTGGATTCCTAATGTGCTAACATACGTAGTCCTACATATGTTGCAACAAGTAACAACCAGATCTATGGGCTTGCTTTAATGCAGCACAGACCTGAGCTGTAGCACACGGTATTTTGGGTACCAGCGTGTTGGGTGACTGTCAGCCTGGGAGGAGCTGAGGTCCCTGTGAAAAGCCGGGAGCGATGGCTTCAGATGCCACAGTGAGAGGCAACCCCTAGCCTGAAAGGAAAGGGTCTTGTGTTCCCTGTGGGTGGGTTGGCCTGAGAGGAACCACTAAAAAAGAGAAACAAATACAACTCGCTGGTGTTTTCCCAGTTTGTGAATACTGGACACTGCAGAGTTTTCCATCTGCAATGAGACAGTGACTTTCTGCTGATTCCGAGTGCTGCTTTTCCCTCCTTCCCCTGTGGTAGCTGCTTCTATAGCTATAACAAAACTCTTCCTCTCTTCTATTTCCTCTGCTAATTTGTACCTCAAATATTTATGCTGCCTCTGCCTCCTTCGAGAACCTTCTGTAATTAGATTAATTTTTCCTTTTTGCCAGCTTAAAAAAGTCTTTATCTTGGGTCAAGGTGTTTAAGAGCTTACACGCAGCAAACCCTTCCTGTGGATGCTCTGTGAGGTACCAGCTGCTGGAAAAGGAAAGAATGTTGGCTTTGATGCACAAGTGCTGCATTATTTTTTGGAAATAGAGACTCCATAGCCACTTAAGAAAAGGTTTCAAAAGCTTTTAGAAAGGTGTCTGCAATGTCTTTTCAGAAACCAGTGTACTTCCCTGAAATGAATATGAATTTTGACTTGAGGTGTGGAAACTTTCTGATGTAGCTGAAAACCTCATTGTGGTGTAGGAGTCTTGCATTAGACACAGAACAGGTGCTTGGGTAAGGTCATGAATGAACCAGGGTTTGGTTTCAATAAATATGAATAAAAATACATAAATGAAATAAAAATGTAAACATAAGTTTATGCATTATTTTCAAGTAATGCATACAAATACCTGTTTGGGTAAACATAATAAATGTGGTTATAAGAGCAGGTTTTCTTGGGGGTTAAGGATATTTCTAGGTATTTTTCAGTACTTTGTGACCCAAATCTTCACTGCTTTTGGGCTCCTTTTTGGGTTCCATTCAAGATATTTTTGGCCCCTTGAGCAGGACCAAGCTGTGGTTGTCAAGAAATGGTCGTGAGGGCTTGGGTCTGCCACTTCATATGTGTTTGCTGTCGTCCTGCTCTGTCTTGATTTAATGGTCCTGTATTGTCACAGCACCCACATGGCCTCTGGGATCAGGTTTTGCTGGGGAGCCTGTTCTTGGTGCAGATTTTGGTGGAAGGAAGTTCAGCTGGATAAAGATTGGTTGGTTAGTTTTGTAACGCTGCGAATAAATGTGAGAAGCTAGAGCTAGCACCAGTGTATTTACAGCACACATAAATTCTGTGGTTTTTGTAATGAATAAATGGAGTTTTCCGTAGGTGCTGTCCCAAAATACACCGAGCAGGGTGTTTGGTTAGCCATGATGCAGGGCTAGAGGGATGTGAAACTCCTCACTTGTTCTCCTGAAGGAGTGTGTGTCCCTGAGTTACACCTGTACAACAAAAAGTTCCTCAGTGAAAGATGTTTTTCCTGGCTTGATTTTTCAGGGTGGGAAAGCAGGAGTGGGAATGAAAGCACCAAGGGGTCCTTGCCCAGACTTTGTGTTCCTAGCATGAGCACGATGCGTAATTTGCTTTCTTACTCTTCGCATAGCTGGGATGCTTGCTTCATCCTTTAGGCTTGGAAGCTCATCATAAAATGAGCTTCTAGAGGATTTTATTTTCTTTTCCTATCAAGTACCAGAAATAGAAGAGAGGGCAAATTCCTGGCATGGCAGTGCTAACCTCTGATTTGCAGAGGATCATACTTCACCCAGCACTGCTATATAAGCCCCTTTTTAAAGAGCTGAGGCTATTTCTTTCGCTGTTGGGTTCCTGCTTTGCACCTCCATGGTGCTGTATGTGTTGGGACAAGTGTGAGTTCAAGTTCAGGATGTTCTGACTATATAACTTGTCAAATAAATCAGCGCTATTGGACTGTGCTGAAGAAAAAGCCTTTCCCACGCTGCAAGTAGAAATCTCCCTTTCCACTTTCCAAGCATTTTATTTTAGCTCCTGCTCTTCCACCACTGATGCTGGTGCAAAAAGGGTCTGCAGGCAGGGGACAGCAGACATCTATCCCGCGCCCACAGATACTTTAAAGTTGCTCCATGAAATCCACAAAAAAAAAGGAGTGGGGAATGAATTGAAAAGTAAACTCTGAAAGATGTCTGGGGCATAGGCTGTTGGAGAAGGGTTGTTAGCTATCTTTTCCTTTACTGATCTGCTTGCCTTTGTTTCTAACCAGAGTACAGCTTGATACAATCAGTCCCAGGGGTTACCAGGATGGCTGATTAAAAAAAATACCAAAAACGAAGCAAAAATAAAACACCACCAAGCAAACCAAAAACAGAGAGAGAAGGAGAAAAAAAGAAAAAAGAGAAGCAGAAAGAAAAGAGGAGAAAACAAAAAGAGGAGGGAGAAAAAAGGAAGGGGAAAAAAAAAAAGAAAAGCGAGGGTCTTATCCAGAAAATAACAAAAAACAGGGAAGAGCCATTTGGGTAGAGAAGCACTTAATCACTTTCTTTTTACCCTTCACCTGTCTCTGAGCAAGATCAGAAAATCATGGAAAGCGAGGTGATGCTTTAGCCGTGCAGCCAGAAGAGTTAAATCCAGTTTGGTATTGATTTTCCCACTGCACACACACTTCCCAAACTCTTGGTTTCAAAACCGATTATAGAAAGGCTGATGTCTCACACGCTCCCTCTGCTGAGCTGTGGTTAATGTGGATGTGGATGAATTGCTGTATCTAATGCATTTTTTAGGGGGTTTTATTATTATTTTTTTTTAAAGGACAGATGGCACAAAGTACCTGCATATGCTCTGTTACTGATGGCGGTGGCTCAGCTGGGAGCATGTTGGCTGCCCAGATGCCAGATCAGCTATTCTGTTCACACCTCTGCTGTGATAAGGCGTGCTATTTATAATTTGCAAGGATTTATAATTATAACACCCGTTTCCTATGGAAACGAGGTTTACACAGCTGTGCTAGCTACACACTGTATAAACTGTATAAATTGCTCCCGCCTCCCCACCTCCCCAGCCGTTTTTGGATTTGTTAGCTCGCCTCAGCCAAAGCTGATAACAAAGCAGGTACCCCGTGATGAGAAGGATCATGCAAGAGTCAGGAAGAGAGAAGCACCTGGATCTCAGTGGGAAAGAGCTCGTCCTGTGTTAGACACCAGAGAATCCACGTGGATGGGGGGGTCGATCCCTAGGAAAGAGCTGACCCCACATCAGTCAGATACCAGGCTTTTGTCAGCAAGCTTGCAGACATCTCTGGTTTTGCCATGTGGTGTTCGGATGATGTTCCCGATGGGTTTCGATGTTGTCCCAGAGACCTGGGTGCACAGGGACAGGAGGGAGCAGTTCTGGGTGAGGTCCTCCTGCCCCTCTGCTCTGCCCTGGTGAGGCCACATCTGGAATCTTGGGTCCAGTTCTGGGCCCCTCAGCTCCAGAGAGACAGGGAACTGCTGGAGAGAGTCCAGCGCAGCCCGAGGGATGATGGAGGGATGGGACATCTCCCTGGGGAGGAAAGGCTGAAGGAGGTGGGGCTCTGCAGCTTGGAGAAGAGGAGCCTGAGGGGTGACCTCATTCAGGTTTATAAATATGTCAAGGGGGAGTGTCGGGAGGACGGAGCCAGGCTCTTTTCAATGACAGGACAAGGGTCAGTGGGTGCAAGCTGGAGCACAGGAGGTTGCACCTCAGCATGAGGAGAAACTTCTTTCCTGTGAGGGTGCTGGAGCTCCTTCTCTGGAGACTTTCAGACCCTGCCTGTGTGACCTACTGCAGGTGATTCTGCTCTGGCAGGGGGTTGGACTAGATGATCACAGAATCACAGAACATTAGGAGTTGGAAGGGACCTCAGAAGATCGTGATGATGATGATGATGATCTTTTGAGGTCCCTTCCAACCCCTAACGTTCTGTGATTCTGTGGGTGCTGCCATGGAGCAGCTGATGATGGAGGATCCGGTGCAAAGAGAAGGTGGGTTGGCATTTGGCATTCGAGGAGGGCCTCGGGGTTGTGTTCCCTCCCCATCTGCAAGGACTGATCCATCCTCAGGAGCAAAACTGCTCTTGACCCAGCAGGGATGCTCCAAGAGGATTTTTGGGTGAAGAGCTGCCAAAGGTAGTGTTACCACCTTGCTTTGTGGTGAAATGTTGAAATAAAGGCTGTCTTAGCTACTGGAGTTGTATTCTTCCATCTTCTACTGTCATGCAAAAGCAAATAAGCCCTTCACTTGTCTCGGCGAACACAGTGATGCTCATGCATCGTTATTCAGGTGAAGCAGTTGGTGTCAAGCGTGTACAGTATTGCCCTTGCCTGTCAGATGCCAACAGCTGACAAGACGTCAGGGCGAGAAAATCCTCCAGCTGCCAGCATTGCACTGACCGAGGTGGAGGGAATTGCAAAATGGATGCGAAAAGGAGCTGTAGTGGGAATTCACACAGCCGTAGCTCACCTTGACGAGGCGTCTGCCATGATGAAGGTTCATGTAAATTGGCATTTCCCAGCTTATCTAATGAATATGAAAGGTGAGCTAAACGTTGTGGGTTTTGTGCTGATTTGTTGATTGAAAAGGAGAAGGGCTGGAGAAGAAACAAATGTGTTTGGCTTTCCTAACAGCTTGCTTTTGTGTTTAAAAATATTGCCAACAAATAAATTTTAAAAAAAGTATCACCCTGCAGTGTTACTAAATAACAACAGGTTACTGACTACCACAAAAATCTTTCCTCAAACACCCATGGCTGGACTGTCAACAAAATCCAGATCCCGGCATGATTTGATCATTTGTCCATGATCACTGGTAACTGAGTTACCTTAGAGGCATCTCAGAAAAGGGTGGTGGCACTACAAGACAGTTTATCTGAACTGGTTAATGGCTTGGTGTTTTCCAGAGGCAAGAGCTGGAGTCGGAGAACAAGAAGCTGAAAAATGAACTTAATGAGCTGAGGAAGGCTATTGCAGACCGAGCAACCCAGAACAACTCCTCCAATGATATTCAGGATTTTTAATCAGCTGAAATCGGCCAACGAGGAGTTGGAAGTGCGCAAGGAAGAGGTGCTCATCCTGAGGTCGCAGATTATGAAGGCAGCCCAGCAGAAAGAGACGGGGAAAAACATGGTAATTGAGAGCATAATGGATTTTGTTTTCCTTCCCCTGTTCTGTTGCTGAACATTCACTGCTTCTCCGAGCGATGCCATTTCTGCTTTGGTAGGCTCTGGGTGGCAGGATGGTGCGGGCAGGTTATAGGAGGTTCTGCCTGTGGATAAGATAAAGTCCATCACATCATTTTGGGCAGGACTGTATGTCCCGTGGGTGGTGGTCTGCACTGCTGTGAGGTGCTTGACCCCATACCTGGTGAGGTCTAGCCAGCCCACACTGAGGAATAACTTCTTCAGCCTTGCACCAAGTTGTGGTGCTCTGAGATTTTCCCCGTGATGCTTTATGTCAGCTGGCTTATTCTGCAAGGGAACAAGATGGGGGAAGATTGTTTCTGGAGGAGGTGCTGCTCACTTGAGGCTCGTGCAGCCATAATGTGTTTTTACTGGCACGTAGGCAAGAAGAGAGCCTGTCCCATCACAGTTGTTTGAGGTTTTTTTTGTTTAGAACCTGTCGTGATGGAAAAGTATGTTTTTTGAAAACTCTCACTTGGGCTTTTAAATTCACTGCCTTAACATTCCTCAAGGTTTTTGTCTGTTTTGTAATTCAGACCACCTCCCCCCCCACTTATCTCCCTCCCAGGGTCACTGCATCCTCCTTCCATCTCCTGATCTCTGCTGCTGCTGTGTGTTAATTCGTTGCAGCTCTCTAACCTGATGGATGCCCTGAAAAAGCTCACTTAAAGGTGGTTGGGTGTTGTTCCTTATCAGGGACTTTGAAAGAGAGGAGGAGATGTTCAGGGTGTCATGCTGCTGTGTTTTGCATGTTGTATTTAGGACAGTGTCACGACCAATGCCAGCTGGCCCAACAGTGACAAGCACGTTGATCAGGAGGACGCGATTGAAGCCTACCAGGGGATGTGTGAGACAAACCGGTAAGTGCGGCCCAAATTTTTCCAGCAGGAAGGGCTCACCAAAGTGCAAGAGATGGGATCCAGACTGACTTTAACAAAACATTTTGGAGAGTTAAGCAGCTTCTGGATCTTGTGTTGAGGATGGGCCATAAAGATGGGACCAAAGATGCAGGTCTTGTACTGGGTGAGGAGCCCTTGTTGCTGGGCGAGTGTGTCCCCAGGGGAGGGGAGATGCTGGGCAGGTAGAAAAGTCATCATGGAGCTGAGCAAAACTGGATTTTGACTTTGCTTCCACTACATAAATAGTAGCAAGACGAGGATTGAGATACATTTAAGAGTTACTTATTTCAAGTAAGTCCTCGTGCTGTGCTGGGAAGGCGGCGTGGTCCCCCTCTCATTTTCCCAAGGGCAAAAGCCCATGATGGTGAACTGAGCTAACGAACACGCTCTGTGTTCTCTGGCAGCACCTACGTTATCGGTTTTCTTGCATCTGAACTGAGTTTTTGGAACGTTTGTTTGATGACAGGTTTCCCAGAGCGAGGGATAATGCTGTGAACATGTGTCTGTCCTTACAGTAACTGTGGGCTCATGCTGTGAGGCATTAAATCAATCCTTGCAGCTATCTAGGAGGACATCAGGTGAAAAAGTAGTATCTTGCAAGAAGACAAAAAGACATGGCTTAAACAGCAGGATAATACATAAAGTAAATATTTATTTTACTGCAAGGAAATTGGATGTTCATCTCCTTTTCTCATGACAAATACAGATGTTTGAGGCTTTTTTCCTAAATAATTTGCATTCAGCAAGGTAGTCAGAGGACCTAACTGTTGTGGATTAATGGCTTTTAATAACGCAGTGCACTTTGCTTCTTTGTAAACTGCTTGCAGCAGGTTGTTAGCAGTCCGAGCTGGCAAAGATAATGACTTAATTAGAATTTTATTTGTACCTGTATGATATGAGCAAAGGCTCACCATCTCTGAGTGTAATATGAAAAATTATGAAGATTTGATTAAAGCTTTCAGAACTGGGTGGCCAAGAAGGTGCAATGGGAAATCCATGTGTGTAGTTTGATGTGTGTAAATTCCTAGCTGTGCGGTCAACTTTGGTCATCATGTCTGTGCTGCACATCCCCCAAATTCCTGCCATAACGCGGGCTGGATTTTCTGAATTCGCATGTATTTTAATTTTTGGGAAAGCCCTAGGAGAAGCTGTGGAGATCTCCTAGTGTTTGAGTACAGAGATGAGCTAGAAGGGCTGGATTCCATATGCATTGCACTTAAACAAAGCTTAAAACCCTGATGGTTGGACTGAGACTCTGCCCACACAAATATTTCCAGCCCAGGGACCCAGAAGAGTGGGGAGTGTTGGGGTCCAGGACTTCTGTGATGCTGGTTTTTCACCTGGGCATCATGTCTGGCTCGATCGGACCAGTGTGTGTGTGTTTTCAATTTGTTGCCATTGAATATTTGCTTTCCTGAAGCAAACTTGCTGATGAAATTTCTGCCCCTCCTGCTGTAGAGGTGATGAGATTGATCTAAACATCACCTTTTTGTCAGTAAATCAATGGAGCACCGTGTGCTTCCTACTGCAAGGGGCTTTTTTTGGTCACTTAATGAATTCTGTGGATTTTCTCTTATTTCCTTCCAATTTTCTCCTGGAGCTGTGGGCACTGGTACATGAAATCCTGTTGTCAGGCTCAGTTTTAATTACTCCCTAAATTGCATTTTCTGGTGTGCGTGCATAGGGGTGGTTAGTTTCTATTCAGGTTTGGTGAAGGAGTTGGAGTCAAATTAAGTGTTGCTGCTTTCTTAAGGCACGTGTCCAACCTGGGTGTATGTGTTGTATCACTGATCCCACCCTCCTCCCCATAGTAATCAGTATTGGGCCATCCTGGAGTACGTGTTGTCCACTTTCATTCAACCTGACAGGAGATTCTGGTCCTTCTTCATAGAATATTTTGGGTTGGAAGGGACCTTAAAGATCATTTGGTTCCAGTCGCAGTAGTGGGACACCTCCCACCACACCAAGTTGCTCCAAGCCCCGTCCAACCTGGCCTTGAACGCTTCCAGGGAGGGGGACATCCACAGCACCTCTGGGCAACCTGTGCCAGGGACTCACCACCCTCACAGTGAAGAATTTTTCCCTCGTATGTCATCTAAATCTAGCCTTGTTCAGTTTGAAACCATTACCTTTTGTCTTGTCACTATGCTCCCTGATAAAGGGTCCCTCCTTATCTTCCCTGGAGCCCCTTCAGGGACTCAAAGGCCGCTGTGAGGTCTCCCCGGAGCCTTCTCTTCTCCAGGCTGAGCAGCCCCGACTCTCTCAGCCTGTCCTCACAGGAGAGGGGCTCCAGCCCCCTGATCCTCTTTGTGGCCTCCTGTGGACCCGCTCCAACAGCTCCGTGTCCTTCTTGTGCTGGGGGCTCCCGAGCTGGACACAGCCCTGCAGGTGAGGTCTCAGCAGAGCAGAGCAGAGGGGCAGAGTCACCTCTCTCGACCTGCTGGCTACGCGGCTTCTCACGCGGCCCAGGCTGGAATTGGCCTCCTGGGCTACCAGCACGCATCGTTGGCTTTTGTCCAGCTTTTCCACCACCAGAGGCCCAAAGTCTTTTCCTCACGGCTGCTTGCAATCCACTCATCACCCAGCCTGTGCTTGAGGTTGCCCATTTTCAGCCGTTCCATGCTTAGCTTCCACAGGGAGGCTGGAATCACATGGAGGAGTCATCAAAAAAAAATGCTGCAATGATCTGATTTTCCTCAAGAGCACAAATCTCTTTCCTTGCCATTGCCCAGGTGAGCTGCAGTTTAAGAAGTCCACATGATCAGGCCTTGATGTTTTTCGGCCTCTTGAGATTTGAAAGGGTAAATCTTCAGTCTCCGGTCTTGATTTCCTGTTATCTCTCTCATCTACCTCTCGCACAAAGCTTAACTGGAGCTTGCCTCTTGTGGCAGCAGCTTCACATACCATCACGCTCATTTTCTGTGGTGATTTATCCAGTGGCTCATTAATCACCATCAGCTTGTGTGGTTCCCTGTGCATTTGTGTACTGGGTTGGTTTGTAAACCTTAGGCTGGAGCAAATGGCAATAAAACCGATGAAGACCAATGCTCAGGGAGCATGGATTATTGTATTTCTCAGTATAAGTTACCATGCACTCCCTCCACCACAAATTTGCATTCCTACTTACACAGCTATATGCCCAGCTGTGTCATCATGAGAAATAAAACTTCTTTCTCTTTCTAATTTTGGTCGATAAATATTTTAATGGAAAGCTTTTCTGGTGGGATTGCTGTTCTGAAGCGGGATTAATAAGCAAGACCCACTTTTTATCCCACCTGCACTGCAAGAAGTACTCTCATTTCTCTTTACCCTGTTACCTCTCATTTTTCAAGCAGTCTCTAACAGGGGTGGATGCTCTTCCACTGATCTGGTCTGACCAGTGTCATAAAACCATGGTCACAGAGTGGTAGAACCATGGAATGGTTTGAGTTGGAAGGGACCTTTAAAGGCCATTTAGTCCAACCTCCTGCAGTGAGCAGGGTCATCTTCCACTGGATCAGGTTGCTCAGAGCCCCGTCCAACCTGACCTGGGATGTCTCCAGGGATGGAGCCTCCATCACCTCTCTGGGCAATTTTTCACCACCCTCAGTGTAAAAAAAAAATCTTCCTTATATCTAATCTAAATCCACCCTTTCCTAGTTTAAAAACATCGCCCAATATCCTATCACGACATGGTCCATGCATTGGTGACTCCTAACTTGAAGCCATCATGTTTTAGCTGCTTAGGGTGGGGATGGAGCATGGCTTTATTTTGTTAGGAGATAGAGCTTTTATTCTCTCTACATCTATATAATCCAGGACTTTTAAATACAACAGCAGGAAAACAGGAAAAACTGCTGGGTGCTGCTAACCCTGCCCACGTAGAAGTTCTTTTTCTCTGCTCCATACCCAGGGCAAAGCCTCCTGATGCCAGGTAAAGAGGAAATTTAATTTGAAAGCAGCCCCTTATGAATGCAGTGAACTCAGCTTTTCTTGTCCCCACCTGCCTTGCTGACTTCCACCTGCTAAAGGGCAGAGCATCAAGTTAGTTTCCAGCTCATTTTCTGCTTCAGTAACTGAATGTAAAGCTGGGTAGGCGCTTTGCTCCGTGTTCCTGTTCTTGGGATCTTTCTTTCAAGTCTATTTGATCTCGTTGGCAGTTTAGAGCCAACAAAAGACCAGGTGATGATATTAGCGATAATAACCTGGCACCTCAAAGCAGATCGAGCTTAGTCTTTGAAATTAATTTCTGTGATTAACTTCCCAGTGATCTCTGTAGAGTACATCACTTTTATTTATTTTTTTTTCTGCTGGGTACGTCTCACCCGCAGCTGCAAGTGCAAAGTCAAGGGCTGACAGTGGCTTCACAGAGGATGCTTTTGTAGCAGGAAGAGGCCATCACAAGGAAAGGCTTCATATCTCTCCTTACCACTCTCCAATACGTCTCTTCTTATCACTGCTTCCCGCCCTGTCATGTATCTAATCTGTGATGTGCACTAGCTTTCCACTCCATTTAAAAAAAAAGAAAAAAAAAAAGCATGTCAGTGTTTGAAAGTAATGTGCCTTTTATTCTTTACGAAGAGATGACAACTATCTGACGATGCTAAAATTAACGTCTCTGGTGTTTGGTGTACGTGCTTGGAGGAGCCGGGGGGAGGCATTTGGGGCAGGAATTTCTCTCCTTTCATGAACGCCGTTTGCCAAATCCAGGTCACCAGCTGCTCCCCTGGACCCAGACCTCCAGGGTAAGGATCAAGGAGAGCTGAGGCTGTGAATCATGTCCTTCCAGCTCCATTCGGGCTTATTTGAGAGAAGGATCTACCCACCATTTTAGGAAATTATTTTGGCACATACTAATTAATCTAATTAGCTCGAGAGGACCTCTATTGGCTTTTAATGTCTTGGTCAATACGAGCCTCTGGGGGAAGGGAAGCTCAGTGATTTCTGAGTCAGTGCTGTGCTGGTGAACACGGGCTGAACAGTTATTTCCCAGGGCAGTTTTGTCTTTGCATACTGGCACCACCTTGAGCGGCTTTCCTCATTTGCCGCAACGCATATGATGAAAAAAGGAAAGAAGGCTATTTTTCAAAGGATGTTTTCTGGGAGAATGCATCTCTTAAAAATGCTGCTCATCCTGTGAGATTTCCCAAGTTACTGATGTGTAATAAGCAGTGAGGAACCTTCCTGTTGGATTTTTTTGCATTTTGTTTGTTTGGTTGGGTTTCAGTGTTTAAGTATATGTTCTGTTAAGATTGTGTGAACAAAAGAAATACCTTCCCAACAATTTGACCCAGATCACACCAAGAAACATTCCTGTATCTGTCAGCCTACAGACCTTTTTTGAAACCTGAGTCATGTGGGTAAAAATGAGGTTTTAATCAAAATGCAAACACATAGCTTTAGCAGGTGGATTTTCCAAACGTAAATACCCAAAATGTTTGCTACTTTTGAGAAATACTGCTGTGCCAGGATGGAAGGGGTGTATTGGCTGTCTGCTTTGGTGAGTCCTTCTGTGCTCACCGCTTTCTTCATGTGAAAATTTGATATACAAAGTTTGTGCTTTTCCACTTATATATACAGTTTTCCTTGCCAGGGAATAACCCTTGCCACACCTCTTCAAAACAGGAGATGTGTATTGACTTGTTTCTTTTTTTCTCTGAAAGTTTAATCATACAGAAGAGTTTTTTGGTTTGTTTATTTTTTGTTATTATTTCTGAAGAAAAAAAGTGTTTTCTAACTCACATCAAAGCCAAGTAAAATCTCGCTGTAGTAAGTGTTCCTGGTCAGGTTGGCTGGCTTATATCACTCACTTGTAATGTGTTCAACACCTTATCAAAGCAG
>NW_009697271.1:6853-10033 GCF_000703405.1 Apaloderma vittatum | reverse complement strand
AGATTCTTGCTGTTTATAACCTAAAAAAACTACCACCTATTAAAAGGAAAATTTTAACATTGAAAGAGATAAGACTTAGTATTAAAAGAGATTAGACTTTGCTGTGCATTTTTCTACCGAGATGGCTGCAGTGGAGATACGATCTCATACGGATGTAAGGAAACAAACATCCGAGGGATGTTTGGGCTGAAGGTTGCTCTGAGGGAAGGCTGATGTGTTTGACTTTGAGGAGACCTTCGGCTGAAGTCGAAGGCAGAGATTTTATTTCAGACCAGTGGAAGTTGCTGCAGAAGAAAAGAAAAAGAGAAACTTGTCTTAAAAATGTCTTAGATGTGCCAGAGCACAGAGTGAGCAGTGTGAGCTGTCCATCTGCAGTAAAACACGGGGTTGGGTTACGTTTGTGCGGTGGGATGGAAGTGCATGTGGGCTGTTCCAGCTCAAAAATAGTTTGGTTTTTGTTTGAGGGGGGAAGTAAAAAGGTTATTGGGAACTGCTGAGAATCCATGTACGCTCCTTCCCCCTCTGACTGACTTCTGCTCTCTCCCTCGTGGTCCTTGTTTATGGTTTTGAAGCATAAGGTTTCAGTGAGGATTTGAGCTGGCTGCTGGCATGGGCTTGGCAGCTTTTCCTTGCAATCGAGTGGGAAACATTTTAGCCACATAGAAGTGAAAACTCAGGCTGTGACCTCCAGGAGTTTGAGTAACATCTTAGGAATGACAATTACCTGCCACAAGGTTGGACTTGGATGGTCTGTGATCATCCCTTCCCACCTGAACGAGTTTGGGTTCCCGTGTCAGCTGCGGTGGGTTGGGGAGGAAAGGGCTCCACGAAGACGTGTGTCAGAGCTGGGGAGGGAGAAGCTCAGCCGGCCAGAGGTTATCGTAAGGGGCACAACTGGAGCACGATTCTCCTTCACCATGGTGGAAAAGGAAATACAATGTAATGGAAGCGTGCTTTAAAAAATTAAATAAAATTAATGAGGGTTCTGCACCTTTCCCCCTTCTATTGCAATTGACCTTTTGTCTTTCTCTGTCCTCTCGTTTCCTTTTTCTGTCCTTTATTTCTAGCAAGACTGAGGACTGGGGGTATCTCAATGAAGATGGCGAGCTCGGCTTGGCTTATCAAGGTTTAAAGCAAGTTGCCAGGTCAAACACTTTCTTGTTTCCGCACTGCTTTCTCTCCTCTCTCCCGCTTTTGCTTGCCCTTTTGTGTCTTTCTCTTCCTCTGTAGGACCTGCTGTCCTCTATGGGAGCAGCTGGAGGTGGGATATCCGAAGTGGAGGAATTGAGAACCTCCTTTAATTTTCAGCGGAGTTATTTTGATTCTAATTGGGCACTGCAGATGGTGGCTGTTGTCACTAGTGCCTGAGCTGTGATTGCGTAAGAATTACGTTACGTTAACGGGAAATTGTGCAATAAAGGCGCTGGGAAGCTGTGATTTCCGGGAAGCCTGCAAACCCCATTTTAGATGCTCTTTCCCCCAAATTGCACTAAGGTGTAGCACCTCCCTAAAGTGTTCTGTCCCCGTCCTTCACACGTCAGAAGCAGAGTCCCTGTGCTTGTGCTGTGATGGTGTCTGCTTTGCATGCTCCTGTCCATGCATGGCCTGTGGACGTGAGGAGGAAGGTGCGTGGTGGACACACAGTGCCGTCCTTCCGCTGCTCTCCCCACCTCCTGGTCTAGTGGGCAAATATCCCAGTGGGTCACGTCAGGGCTGTATCTGCAACCTCTGTATCTCCTGGGGATGATTTTCTTATGGTCTCTCATCTCCAAGCTAATGAATGTTTAGAAGCACAAAATGGAGATTAAAGCAAGGCAGAAGGACCTCCTGGATTCTTCTCCGGCTTCAACCTGGTGCTTGAAAGAGCTGATAATTAAATGTAAATCAGTCTGTGTTCTCCTGCAGGGTGGTTACAAGGCTCCAGTGTATGTAATTTTTATAGAAAAGTTAACAAAGTGCAGTGATTAAGGACACCACAGAGAGGAAAAGTGGAAATAAACTTGTGCAGTCAAATCTAGAGGGATCAGAGTAAAATGAGACGGTAACAGGAGAAATACCAGGGGTGATTCATTTGTTTTTCAAAGCAATGTAGGAACCCAAGTTTGTAGAAGGAGTGTTTTCTTCTGAGGGCGGCACATGGCTAATCTGAACTAACATGAAGAAGTAAAATGAAAATTAAGTACTTACTCCTTATTTCATGGTGGGCCTGTATTTTTCAAGCCTATTAAGACTATAACTCCCGACAACATGATTACGAGGCTGAGTGCATTGCTGCCCATGGTTCTGTAGCTGGAAAACATGCTTTTCTGTCTTTTGCTGGAAAATGGGGGTGGAGATTGGATTGTTTAGATCTTCTAAAAACAACAGCAAAAACCCACCAAACTCAAAATGTGCAGAATGATTAATGCTTTTCATCCAGACATCTTCCACAGAAATCATGTGTTCTTTTAGTCAAGCCTTAAAAAAAGACACAAAAAAAAAAAAAACCAAACCAAACCACCAAACCCCATGTTTAGTTGTTCTTACAGGGAAGTAGTTCACAGGCTTGAGTGTCCATGAATTTCCCTGTGAACCTGACAGAATTGTAGCTTTTTCCCCACTGGCACAGCTCTGTGTCTGTGCGTGTCCTGGGTAAACGCAAAGCTATAGATACGGGAGTCTTCCTCGCCTTTGAGGAATGCTGTTTGCATGAGTTGCCAGAGGAGCCGAAGCCCCTGAGGCAGGTGTGTGGGTGTCTGTAGGAGAGCACGTCTGTGAGGAAGGTCCTTCTTCCTCTCTGCCACCATCGCCCTGTCTGGCCTGGGGACTGATGCAGTTTCAGGCTTGGTGGCCTTTCCTCAAAAGTCCGCTTCCCTTCTGGAGTCACTTATTTTGGTCTTGAAAGAGCCAGTGGACTAACAAGGAGATTTCTGTTTAGCAAAGTGTAGGGGATACCCTTTTAAAAAAAAAAAATCATTTGTCACTTGTCATGTTTTTCAGCGCGGCTGTCATCACGGGCATGTACAGGACAGCAGTTAACATCCCGGTGATGAATCGTTGTCCTACTGGATTAACAAAGGCATTCTGGTTTAGCACATGGCTGGATAACGCACTAAATAAATGCGTTACTGACCCTTTAGCTCAGCATTTCTTCCACCCAGGGCTGTCCTTGCACACAGGGCTTAGGGCAGGGCTGGAAGG
>NW_009697271.1:0-6822 GCF_000703405.1 Apaloderma vittatum | reverse complement strand
TAGGGAAAGGGCGTTAGTACAGGGTGACAAGACAATTTATTAGAGAAAACGTTGGCTACCTGCCTAAAAGTGGGAGAAGGGCTGTTAGTGGTGATTTCTGTCAGCTGTATATTATGGCAGTAGTATTTGTATGTCATGGAGTACAAGGAAACAAGTCTTTTTCAACCCAGTGAAGCCAGCAGCAGTGATGAAAGCAGGAGCTGATCAAGATGACAGAAAATTGCCTTGTGCGTAGTTTCCTGCAGGCAGTTTATGAATGAAAATTGAGATACACATGAATATACTTCTTTTTAAGCAAAGATAAATAACAGCTCTACAAACAACTAGAAGGAATTAAGTGTTTCGACTTCTGGTTTTTTTAAATTCCCAGCAGTAGCAAAGGAAGCCTGTGGCAGTCCAACCCAGCAGAGCCATTTGCAAGACACAGGGTTCCATTTTCAAGAGTAAGAACTGATGTTTGAAAGGGGATGAGCACAAGAACAAATGCACTGAAAGCTGAGGCTTTGAAAAACCCACTGGCACTGATCTGCACTGCTTTCTTCCCGTGCATTTGCTTTTTGCTTAAGGGAAGAGTAAAGGAACTCAAATTTGTGATAAGTTGCAGAAAAAAAGGGATGCCTTGGATTTTTTTCCCCCTTTTATTTAAAAAGGAAAAAAAAATCAAACTTTTGATCTCACGTCTCTAATTTTAAAGGCATTTAATCTGCAGTATAGCAAGTGACAAACTAATGTGGCAATAATAGCCCTAGCACCCCTTTGTGTTTGTCAGTTTTATAGGGAGTTTGACTGGGACCATCTCCCAGGGTCTAAACTCAAGTGGTGGTTACTACCACAGTGCTGAAATCACAGGCTGATGGGCATGGTGCTTTTTTTTAGGTTGCTGGAAGCACAGCTCCAGGATCAGAGAAGAGAGCATGAGGAGGAGGTAGAAGCTCTGAAGAACCAGGTGGAATTAATGAAAGAAGAGCTGGAGAAGCAGCAGCAGGCTTTCCTGCAGAACCTGCAGCTGTCTCCAGAGGCCCAGGTGGAGTTTGGACTTCAGCAAGAAATCACACGTCTCACCAATGAAAATCTGGTAAGAGACCGTACTGAAAACACAACCTAAGGAAGAGGAAGATATAGAAACAGGTTGGGAGAAAGGAGATAGGAAATGTGAAGGGGAGGAGAAGGCACTGGGGTCTCTTCCATCCCTCCTAAACTCTGCAAGATCCTTCAGCATCTCCCACTGGAGCTTTTGGGAGCGTTGGTACTTGGCCTTGAACTATTGCTCAGTGGCTGTATGACTCTTGTGATTCCATAGGTGCTTTATTTTTTATCCTCTTTAAGCTCATCTACTTTGTGGCACTGCCTACCAGGTGGGATGGCCAGGGACCCCTGTACTCTGTAATTATTTACAATCCTTTCTTCTCATTTGCATTTATTGGAAGTGGGGAGGAGGGGCAGTTACTGCCCTGGAAAGTTGGCCTGCCTGCTCAGAAATTTTCCATTTCTCACCCCTTGTATCTGTGTGCACGGTCTGGAGTGGACATTGGCCCCTCTGAAGCTCAGGTGAGGGCTTCTTGCCTTTCTCAACTCATCTGATTATCTACGTAGTGTTGGAAATGTTTTAAATATGATTTACAGGAGTAACAGGAATAGTGTCTTGTGAGTATTGCCCGCTCTTGGCTACATCCACAATCCTTGTGGTGTAAGTAAGGGTTTGTCTGAGCAATTCAGAAATAACAAGGCTCTTCTACCAGGATGCTCACGCCATGCAGCTGTGGTGCATAGACCAGGCTGCCGAGTGACTCCAGCCTCAAACTCACCCCAGATGAGTTGTTCTTGGGTTCAATATGGAGGTTTTTTAACCCAGTGCATCTTCTGTTTTTTCAGGATCTGAAGGAGTTGCTCGAGAAGTTGGAAAAGAATGAAAAGAAGCTAAAGAAGCAACTGAAGATTTACATGAGGAAGGTCCAAGATTTTGAAGGTGACTTGGCTCTTGGTAGGCACTGGGTTGGGGGTACAGTGCTCTGATTTTGCCTCTTTGGCCAGCCTGGGAGAACTGCAGGCTTTTCTCATTTTCTTCCTGTTAAAGTGAGACTTTTCTTGTTCTGGCACATTGAACTAGTACTGAGCTCATTGTTGGCACGACAGCAGGGATCCCAAAGTCCATGTGAATGTCCTGGGTCATGCTTAGGCTGCCTCTGAGCAAGTACAGCTGTGCTGCTGGAGCTTTAGCTTGTTAACACGGGCAAACATGGCAAACTTGGAAGATAATCCACGAAGTAATGGGGGGCAAGTGCTTCCTGGAGGTATTCGTCTGACCCCTGGTTTGGAGGGTATTTGTAAGAAACCTTTTTGCTTTCCTTGCTGTTGCTGCTGTCACTGAAGCAGAGATGAGGAGTCCAGTGATTGGCAGGCAGCTGCTGATCTGGCAGTTTCGAGAGGAAATTAAAACCACTTAGGATTAAAATACGTACGTGTATTCTGCTTGATCAGGAAACACCGCAAATGTGACATCTGTGCTGTTTAGAAGGAGCTTCCCATTCTCTGGAGATGCAGTGATTAATGACGTAACCCTCTTCTCGTGAGCTAATTTCTGGAAACGAGGCATAAAGTGAAATTAAGCTGACTAACTGGAGGGTTTCCACAGCTAGCACAGCTGGTCTCTGTCGGTGTGATTTACATGCAGCCGGCTGCTCTTTCCTGCGGTACTTGCACGCTGCTCTCCTGTTTTATTAAACTTTTATGGAAGCCCAGTGTTCAGTGGTGTGCCACTGCAGTTCTTCAGCTTTACAGCCAGCCACAGGATGTGACGCTTAGGTAATTTTTCATTGCCTGGATATCTTTTTCCTGCTCTGTGCAAATGATACGCTAAAAAGCTTTCTGTAGGGTTACTAGCTTCTAGCCTGTCGGTCTTTGGAAAGTGGAAAACGGCTTAATTTTTCCCTCTTTAGACCCAACTTTTGCAGTCTTTCTTCCATTCAGAGTCGGAAGTGCTGCTAGTCAGTAATTCAAGCCCTGGTTCCTGATATTTTTATAAGTTTTTCGAAGCTGATGACCTTATTGGAAGTGTAACATATAATACTTTGACCTGCTCTAAGGCCAGTGGAGGATGTGATTGGTTTTCTATGACCACGTACCACCTTTCATGCGTTTTTCACAGCATCCCAAGCCACGGTGCCAGCAGAGAGGAGGCAGCATGAGCGTAACATGCAAGTTACTGTCCAGAGGAAGGAGAAAGATTTTCAGGGCATGTTGGAATATTATAAAGAAGATGAGCCACTCCTCATTCGAAACCTCATTACAGGTGAGGAACTTGCCCTGGTTCTGTTCCTGGCTCCTCCTTCTCTTGCCTGCGAGAGTTTGTAAACTTGAGATCTCAAGACTGACAGACAGGTCTTCTTAAATTAATCCCTCCTGGGGCTCCGCATTTTGTGGTGAATGGCAGTTCTGGTAGGTAGAGCAGCACAGCACTAAGCAGATAGACCAGCATGAATATAATCCTTAGGGATAGCAAGAA
The DNA here is from genome assembly GCF_000703405.1 of Apaloderma vittatum. NCBI lineage: Eukaryota > Metazoa > Chordata > Aves > Trogoniformes > Trogonidae > Apaloderma > Apaloderma vittatum. Next base: position 3,320 of record NW_009697271.1, on the reverse strand, counting down.
ATGGAAGATGCAAAAGGAAACTCCAGTTTCTAGAGCAGGCAGTAACTGGCTGAATGTCATATGACGTGGTAATAGAAGGGGAGGGAATAGGAAAGGACGGACTCCAGGGATTTCGCTCAGCAGTGGAACAAAGGTAGTTTGGTTTCTGAGACATTCAGTGCTAAGTGCAATGGATAATAAACTTGTGAGCTCTTCTGCGCTGGAAGGTGTGACCAGAATTGCTGCAGCATCCCCTTATTCAGTGCTTTTAGAGAAGTCACACTTCCCTGGCTGAGTGTTAGTATTTACCGTCACTCTCTATCCCCAGCAGAGACTGGTGAGGATCTAAAGGGTGTGGTACAAGCATTGCTGATCCCATTGCTGTGGTCCCCTCATCAGAGAAACTTTTTCTTTAGAGGCTGCAGATTCCCACAGCTGCCATGCAGATTCGGTAGCTTGAGAGGAGAGAGTGATTCATTACATTGTGAACTGAAAGAGGGGGGGTGTTGTTTATAACCTGTGGGAGGTATTTCTGAGAGCTTCAGGGACCTTTCCTAAGATTATTTGTGTGCTGATTGCGTAGGCTTTTATGTGGTAGAGAAGATCTAGCGCTACCTGTGCATCTGTGAGGTGTGACGTGGTAGTGTCACGCACTTCAGTGCAGGTAGTGGTACCATCCCGAGCCCTGGCGCTCTAGTTCTTCTGCCTTGTCTGGCTCCAGCAGGTCCATCTGTCCTTCAGTCGACCTCTGGTTCTCTGTCCATGCTACAGAGAGGGGTGCAAGCTGCAGAGCCAAAATCTCAGCTTCCCCAGGGCTGGCGGGGGAAAGGGGTTTGCCCGAGCACATCTCCAGCTCTGGTGTTCCCCACTGCACTTGGCAGTTGGTGAATTTTAAGAAGACATTTTTAACAAACACCAAACCTTCTAGATCTCAAGCCCCAGACAGTGTCTGCCACGGTTCCCTGCCTTCCTGCCTACATCCTCTACATGTGCATAAGACACGCGGATTACATCAGTGACGACCAGAAGGTGCACTCTTTGCTCACCTCCACCATCAACGGCATTAAGAAAGTGCTGAAGGTAGGTGTCCCTTTCCTCTGGTCATAGGGTTGAGATGGCGTAAGGTGGTTATAGCCGGGTCAAACTGTGTGATACTCAGCTCCTGTAGTGATTTTCAAAACCAATCACTCTTCTAGCTTGCCTTATTAGCAGAACAAGGAGAATTACAACTTAGCAACAGAGTTGCTTGCATTTACAGATATTTTAAAAAGTATTTACAAATGACTGATACTACCTGTCTGCAGAGAGCAAGCTTCCTGATTCTGGGTGGGGCGGCCTAAAATCACTTTGTCTTGCTGTCCCCACTGAAGAGGGGTGTCTCATGTGTTTTACTTTTGCCCCTCCAGAAACACAACGATGATTTTCAGATGACGTCGTTTTGGCTGGCGAACACTTGTCGCCTCCTGCACTGTTTAAAGCAGTACAGTGGAGACGCGGTAAGAAACTCGTCACTAATCCCCAGTCTGTTGACTTTCTTCGGGAAGAGCCTTCAGGTCTCTTGGGTCTAGGGGCTTCCCTCTGGCCACAACATGGGGTCAACTCTGACTTTCCTCCTTTGTTAATTTGGAAATAACATGAGGCAGCTCCTAGAATTATAGAATCACAGAATGGTTTGGGTTGGAAGGGACCTTTAAAGGTCATCTGGTCCAACCCCCTGCAGTGAGCAGGGACGTCTTTAGATCAGGTTGCTCAGAGCCCCGTCCAACCTGACCTGGGATGTCTCCAGGAATGGAGCCTCCACCACCTCTCTGGGCAACCTGTGTCCATGCCACCCTTACTGTAAATAATTCCTTTCTTATATCTAACCTGAACTAAGCCAGATATTCTTGGGATATCACACCAAGACATTTGAGAGCTGAAACCAGAACCAACACAACACACAACAGTGTGTTTTGAATTTCATAGCCAACCATGCACTTTGATTTCTCTAAGCAGGAGATTTCTTTCTGGTAGACTGTTTTGAAGGCTGTTTGCCTCGTTTTAGTAGGTCCTGCAACTTTTCATTAACCAAGATTTGCGGGCAGAGGAAAACTGTTCCAAATGCTGCAGTTTTATTCTGCACTTTTCTACTGATTTTTCCTGTTCTGTTCAACTGGTTCAAAATAACCACACTTTGAGAGAGAAAATCATGTGTAAGCATAATGTAAAGTTTGTGAGGGAAATCCTCTCATTTCTTGCCTCCTCAGTAATATTTCTTAAGTTGAAGTGAGTGTTATTATAGCCCATGCCTTCCAGTAAAGTCAGGTCATCGGAGTCCTTTTAGTACGTTACACCCTGCCAACCTTATAGCCGTATGTTCTGGGTATTAAAATTTTCAACAGAGCCAAATTACATCGTTTTTCATTAGTCTTGATTTGTATTAGATACATTAAGCAATCAACTTTTAAGAATAAAGGGAGAAAATACGTAATCAAATTAACTATTCAGGTAATTCACAAGATAATGACTGGCTTGTAAAACCTTAGTGCTGGACTTCCAAGATTTAAATTAGAAAAATAATTTAGATTATAGTAGTTATGCTCATGTTTGCCCTCTTCTGCCTGGATAACAAAATTACATGTAAAGAAAATCCTCCCTGGAAAACGAGCAGGGAGAAAAAAACCCAAAATAAATTTCACATTCTTTGGCATGATTTGCTGCGTTAAATGAACTAGCTGTTTGCAAATTCAGTTGATAACCTGTTGAAAAAAACAGAGGGGAAAATTGATTTTGAGCAGTTGCCAGCATACTGTTATCTTTAGTCTGAACTTCAATCTATTTTTAAGCAAACAAATTGAAAAGAGAACCCTAAATTAAATGCAGTTCTTGCCCCATGAAGAGTGTGATGCTTTTTCATTAGTCAGGAAAAAAGGAGAAATTCTGAAGTCAACTCAAACTGTACATGTTGGATCTTTGCATTTTGCTAGTCAGCAAACAGCAAGAGAAACTGCATAGTTCTCATTTTGACATCAAAACAGTAAGACCATATGAAAAGGTAATTAAAGCATATGTGTTAATTACAAAATTAAGTTACATTGCATTTTTTTCTGCCAGCAAAACTGGAATTAGTATCTGAGCCTAGAACTTAGATCTACAGCAAAAGCTAGGGAATAAATTTAGTTACTTGGAGAGGTTTCTGAACGTCAGGTCTGTTTAAAATGTCAAGCGTATAGCCTATGGTTTTGATTTTTTAATTATTTTTCATTATCTAAAATCGCAAAATACTTGATTTCCTATAAATGATTGCCACAAATAGTTTCTCAGGGACTGAAATGTCATTTTCCAGTTTATATATATATATA
>NW_009697270.1:142100-156414 GCF_000703405.1 Apaloderma vittatum | reverse complement strand
CCGGGGAGCGGCAGTAACGTTAGAAAGCCCGGACACAAATAGCGGCGCGCGGCAAGCCAGGCCCGGTAGTTCCTTTCGCCTGACCCCTTCAGGAACTCGCTGTGACACACAGCGAATGGTATTTCCTGTTTGCACGTGGACACGTACGGATATCTCTGGCCTCATTTTTAAAAGCTGTCTCTTTTTTCCTTTAATTTCTGTTGTTGACAGTATTGCCAGAGAGTTCCCCTCTTCAATGACAAGGTTACCTGTGAAACTTTGCGTTGTTTCAGACGTCTTCCCTCGAGCCTTTATTGAGTCCCTGCTACTTCTGGTGTTTTGGAAAGAGGGAATAAAAATGGTTCTTTGCTCACTTGTGCATTCTTTTGTAGATTTTGTATTGTATCATCTTAAATAATTTTTCAAGTTGAAGGATCCAAGCCAGTTCTTACATTTCCATGTATTCTGTGCTGCTGAACATGAGCAGCATGACTAGCCTTAACGCCACCATTTCTAGCCTGCCTGCTGCTCTTCTAGAAACTGCCCGACATCACTTATTTTAAACATTACCAACTAACTCACATTTTCAGAGAACTACCCACCTTAACACCTACAGGTCTATCCTGAATGCTATTGCTGTAGCTAATAATTCTGACTGCAGTTAGTGCCTTTCTATAAAATTACGTATGTATATTAATTAGAAAAATGTGCATATACCTTATTCTTGGGTTAAGTATCCAGCCTTAAAATAGTGTGTTCCCATAACCTTTCACACATTCATTTTGTCCTCACTAAAGAGCAGAAAGCTAGTTATGAGGGAAAAAAAATAAATGTATTTTTAAAACTTTACAAAGTTTTCTCCCTATTTCATGTTGGCATGCGGAGTAGATGTCCAAAAGGACTGTTTTCAAACATTTTTCCTAATATTAGGTCTTAAGGAAATCTTCCCTGTAAGCATAAAACATTGGTGAGGGCAAAGTGAAAGCTATGAGGTTTTAATGTGAATTTTATTTGCAAAGTCATCTGTAGCATGAATGGTTTTTTGGGAACTGGAAAGGATTTTAAAAAAAATGCTTTTGACAGAGAATTTTAAGTGAGAAGCTGCACAGATCCCTATGGAGTCTCTTTTTTCTATCACTTCACTGTGTTTTGATTATCATGAATGAAAGAGCCTGTAATATGTTGCCATTTTTTCTATGTACAGCAGAGGACACTCTGGTATTAAGTAGAACTGGCCAGTGAAGTACAGTTAAGACAGAGCTAACATGATGCAAGCAAAAATTAAATCTGATTTGCAATCTAGTAACTAACATTCAAGTTTAATTTTCTTGAGGCATATATTCTGAGGTTAGCAGGAAAAATCTTGCAGGCAACTATGGAAAAATAAACATTTCTCTCGCATACAAACTAGATTTAAAAAGTATCTAGCAACAAACAGTGAAGTGTAGATGTTAAAGCAAAAAAGGTAAGGATGGAGATCAGGAAATTGGTAAAGATTTTAGTAGTGATTGTAGAAATGTTTATTACTGCTTCCTTTGCATCTTTCATCTCAGATTATGAGAACGTTTTACCAAAAAGAATAAATCCTTTGAGACAGGTTGTTGTAAATAAATGTAAATACGGAGAGAGTGATTTATCATCTGTGTATAATATAATGTGTAATATGCAGCAAAACTGAGATTTTATTTTCCCCATAAATCTTTGCAGCACATTTTAAATTTGTAATTGTAAATGTTTACATCAGTAATCTAATTTTAAAAGCTATGCTTATCCAGTTGATGAATGGAAATTTACCATGAGACTTAACTCAAAGTGAAGTCACTCTCAGATAGGATCTTTGTACAACAGAGCGTTCGTTTGCTGCAGAACTTTGAATACATCAGCTTTCATTCAGAAATGACGTATTATTCACCTGCCTTTAAAAAAATCACCTATGTCCACAGGGTTGGAGCTGCCAACAAATGACAGGTTTTCTTCCCCCCATTCCAGTGTTCAAACTATACTAACACGTCTCCTCTGATTTCTGAAGCAAAAAGTTCTGCGCTGTTTCACTTCCGTCTGAGAATCATGGGTTAGTGGCCATCTGCTGTGTTCTCCTGCTCCTGAGGAAAGGAGCCCCGTGCAAGTGGAAGATGATGACTTTGAATAAATTAATCACTTGATGTTTTTGTAGAACATGGGGCCAGTAAGCTCTGGGTAGTTCAAAAATACAATTACACTTCAGACTGCAATCACCAGGGGACTGTATAACATCCTTACACTTCATGTTCTGGTTGCAGATTTTTTGTTTCTCCTCTCCCCTCACTTAAGGACATCCACGTAAAACCTTTCATAAGAAGGGAATTAACCTTAGTAACAATTGGAAGTTTTAAGTTCTGTTACCCTGAGAGAATCCTAGGAGGTGTTAAAGTGCTAGAACGGCTGATCTGTGTCTAAAATAGCAATGCTTGTGGTACATTGTGGGAAAGGTAAAAAATGAAAATATGTCAGCATTGAGATAGATAAGGCAGGTTGTCTATACTGATTATCTCTTTCTCCTCTTCCAGATGGTGTCAAAGACTGGCAAAGGTGGCAGTTTGTGTTGGTTAACCGAGTTCTCAGAGAGGCAAAATGAAACTGGCCCTTGTCTGTACTCCAGTGATCATGTAGTTCAGTGTGAATTGGCTGCTGTTGCTCTGCAGAACAGCACTCCAAGAGGTATGAACTATGTTAAAAATACACATGATCCGACTTGCTTTTCACCCAGCCTACGTATCTCATTGCATGGATTGTTGATATGAATGTCTTAATCTCAGAATCAATTTTAACTTTGTTTCCTCCAGGGCACTCCAGCCAGAAATGTAACTGGACAATTTATTTATCCTTAATAATATTCTATGCTTCACTAGAATTATTTAGGAACCCTTATTTCGCATCACAACATAGTAAACCCATCTATGTTTATGCTGGTTTACTGGTTTATTAAACATTGCTCATCAGCTGTGTGGGATTTGAGCTGAACCCAGCTCTTTCACCCAAACAGACCAGATCTTTCTCTGTATGAGGCCAGCCTTTTGTAATTTTTGCCTTTGTTTTGTAGTTCTTTATCAACTAGTCTCACCTAGGAGATGCAATAATATTAAAAGAGGAATGAGTTTTCTCTAGTCTTGTTTCCTATCTGAGAATTTGTTCCAAGTATCCGGTCCATCCAATATAACAGTTTCTGAAGTTTCATACTTAAAAATATTTTTCCATCTGTCACATCTTGCGATCCAATTCTATGTAAATGATTCTACTTCTGCATTCCAATAAGGACATTAAAAATGGAGAATCACAAAAAGAATACCCTGAAATACAGCTGTAAAATTATTCCTGACTGAAAGCTGGTAATTCATCTGGGTAGTTTTTTTCAGAAACATTAAACCCCATTTGTTACCCATACAACAAGAGGGTATATCCCTGACAGAAATTATAAATAAATAAATAAATATTTAGTTAAATCAGTGTGAAGTCCTGGAGGCAGAGAACAAAAGAAATCTTAAATGGAAGGAAGAAGCCCCCTGAAGTAGCTTACAGGAGCTGCCTACTCGAGCCAAAACACTCAGGGTGAATAATCGTTCTTTTACATGAGTTCCTGCCACAAAGCACTTCACCTTTTAATATAATTCATTAAAGGCAGACATTACTTGCTACTTAGGAAATTTGCAAAAACCACTTACTGTGATATGTGTATATGATCCAGCAAGGCATTCCCATATTTTATGGAGAAAGACAGGTTGGACAATCTAAAAAGAATCTCTCCAGCATTTCTCTGATTTCTTTCGCCCCCAGTGGAGACGTAAAGATGTTTCTAGAAAACCTTTGTTTTTCCGTAAGTCAGGCATTCAGACATACAGCTATGTACTTCTGGCTTCTTCATCATTACACTGTCAAGTGAAGTCATACTATGTAAACAGTCCCAGTTTTCCCTAGTAGAGAGAGTGCTATAACTATGCGAGAAAGCACTCCAGGGTATGTACAAACTCAGGTGTGCAGAAAGGCATGAAACATTAGGCTGAGTAATTTTATACATCCGAGCAATATATTAATGGATCATTAATATGTGCCCTAGAGTGTCTAGAACTCTTCATCACAGCATAAAAGTAATAAAGCATATTCTTAACAATAAATAATGTTACCTTTTAAGGAAAATGAAGACTCTTTCATGTATCAATATACTGTGTGAAAAACCTTCTTGAAATTTTTGACAATACAAATTCAAATTTGCTTTAAATCAAAGAAAAAAGGGCTGATTCACCTTTGTTATCCAGTAGAGGGCATGATGTCCCAGAAACCGTTCAGTTGTAGAAAGCAGACACTGTATTTTTGTTACTGTGTGCTTAGATGATGGTTTTGGAGATGCTGGCTGCGTAGCCAGAGGGTTGAGGAAAATGTGTATTCACCTTTACGCGGCACTCATTAAACATCATCTAGAATAGTGCATTCAGTTTTGTTCTCCCCTAGTACAGCAAAAATATATGTAAGTTTGAGTAGGTCTTGCAGAAGGTGACCGACACAGTCAGATGGTTGTAGCACAGAACCTAGGACAGACAGAGGAAATTGGGCTTGTTTAACCTGGAGAAGTGAAGGCTTTAGGGCATCCTGATAACAGCTTTCTGATGTCTATGAGGATGTTACTGAGAAAATGGAGCGATTCATGGACGTGCATGATGAGGGCCTGACAAAAAAATGGTGATAACTGAAATGGAAGATTCCAACTAGACATAAAGAAAAAGGGGTTTTTTTTTCCCCACAAGGACAGTCAGACAATGGAACAGGATGCCCAGAAAGGTTTTGCAATCTCCATCCTTCAAGATTTTCGAGACTCAGCTGGATAAAGCCCTGACCATCCCGGTGCCACCTTATATGTGACCCTGCTTTGAGCTGGAAGATGGTGGAGTAGTGCTCTGGATTATGTGTATATAGTATAGTATATTTGCTGAGTGATGTACAACTTGTACAATTTCAGGTATGAATCCACATTGTAAGGCTTAGCTTGCTTGGTTTGTATCAGTTGAATTCACGTAGCACAACAGTTTGTTCATCTACACAACATTCCTATCATGAAAAGCACCTCAGATTAGCTTGCACATCAGTGGGATCTTTCAGTACAGAGGGTACTTCTTGTCTTCTGGAGTGTGTTTACCCACAAATTCCTACTGATCAATGAGCAGGCAGAGTGGGATGGAAAAGTCTGCTATTGTTACTACACAGCCATATCTTCTGCATGATAGCTGTCAGTTATGTTGTCAGAACCATCAATGGCTCCAGTATCCACAGTTTCCCCATCAGTTTGAGGTTATGCTATCCAGAACCTTCAAATTACCAAACCTGTAGCATTATAGATATAATGTGATGCATTTTTCTGAGTTGCAGCATTAATGCAGCTACTGGTATTTTTCTTGGAAACTAGGTGTCACTAGTGTTTTAGAAATAGCAGATGCTGGAAAAAGGAGTGAAACTGTAACTCTTTATAGGCTCTCAGTCTCTCGCTGCACACCTTCAAAAGAACTTGGAGCTGCCTTCTCTGTAACTGAAGACTGAAATTACACTCTTCTGCAGCCACTTTTTCATCAGGCCAAAAACACAGGTCCCTTGTCTCTCTTTGTATTTCGTCTTAACCATCCTAGTGTCCATTTATGAGACTTTCCCAGTTATATGCTTTTCTGTCTGTGCTGAGGAACCCAAAAGAAGACACAGTTGTCCAGGTACAGCCTCATAAATGCCAAGCAGAGAGCAAGTATCAAGTCCCTTGACCTGGCCACAGTGTGATAGTACTGCCCAGTAGGGGATGATCCTCCATCATCACGTGGGCTCACTGTTCATGTCTGTTCCACTTTTTGACGCTAGGACCTGGAAGCCCTTTCTTGCAGAGCTTCGCCTCAGCCAGCCTAGCCCCAGCACTCTGCAACATCTGTGGTGCAGAGTCTCAGGACTCTGCACTTCTGGCAACCCATCCAAATAGCTGCCCTGCCCTCCAGTGCATGGACTGCCTTCCCCCACCTCCCTACCAATGTGCTGTCAGCTGCAAACTTAATGAGGGTACATACTGTCTCCTTGCCTAAGTCATTAGTAGGCATTAACCGATGTTTATTCTGGTATTTGCCTCAGGTCATGCTGGCGGTACACACCTATTGATTGCCCATAGGTTGGACCATTGGTCACAAACCTTGGAGCCTGGTGATCCAGACGTTGTTCACTGCTTAGCAATCTGCTTCTCTAGACTATGTCTCACTGAGTTCATAGAAAGATACTGTGGTAGGCCTTCATGTCCCTGGATGTGGTTTCCAGGAAGATTTCTCCATAAACTTCTTGGAGACTCAAATTTGGCTGACTAGCAAGTAGCCCCACAGTTTCCCCCTTCTTGCCCATCTTGAAGGAATCTTAAGCTCTATCTTTGGTAATCACAGCCAAGATTATCGCCAAGTATCACATCTTCAACCAGTATTTCCTTATCCACAAGGACACACTGGAAGAGGCTGCCCAGAGCGGTTGTGGAGTCTCCTCCTCTGGAGATACTCAAAACCCTCCTGGATGGAATCCTGTGTAATGTGCTCTAGGTGATCCTGCTTTAGTGGGGGGAAGGTGGACTAGATGATCTCTAGAGGTCCCTTCCAACTCCAGTGATTCTGTGAGTAAGGAATCCAGCAGAGGCACCTCCAGTGCTTGACCCCTCCAGGATCTGTATTAAAAAATTGCATCTAAACTCCAGAAATTTCCTGGACTCTTGTGCCCAACAATGCAAATACTATATAGTGCTGGAAATATGTCATATAACTCTTACTTTCAGGGTAGGTTATATCACTCCCACTGTGGTCCAGGCAGAAAACAGCAGAAAGAATGTTCCCCCAGGGGAACCTTATATTAGTGACATAAATATAAGCAGTTCCTCACATTTTCAGGTTGCACAGAGTAATGGTACTGATCATCAACAATTCAGAACTAATTTCCAGATAGTCCTCCCATCTCTATTCAGGGCTGAGATAAAAAGAATATGAAATTTTTAAAGCATATTTAAATAATATAGAAGCAATTCCACATTGTATAGTTCTTGGTTACTGCCTGGTATTTTGAGTCAGACTTATTTAGCTGTGATCAAAGTCATTGCTGTTTCCTTAATAAATGAATGAAATAGTCTAGCTGTCTGACCTAGGATTCACTCAATTTTAATAAAGGAAGATGATCAGCTGGATATTTGAACACAGCTCTCATGGCACAGTTAGATAACATTTTCTGTACATAAATACATATTCTAACAGGATGAAACAAATCTTTAGAGTTATATTTTTTTCACAACACAACATTTGATCACATAAAGCAGCTGATTTCTCCATGTTAAGACAGAGCTCAGTTTGCTTGTACTCAACAGACTGTCTCTTCAGCATCTGTTCCCATCCTGGATATTCAAAACAGCTCAAGAAAATCATGTCTGCATTATGAATATGAAATGGCATCAGAACAGCTTGGCAGGACAGGGAGGCACTGATTGCCAGAACTGCCTGTGTTGCTTCTTTTGTAAGGAAGCAGCTCCAGCAGCCTTGAGCTGTGTCAGTTCCATTGGTCTCATAAGGTACCAGGACTATGCCAACAGACTTCATATGATATCATCAAGAAATTTGTCTTTCCACAAGCAATCCATGCTTGCTTCTCGTTAGGGTGTATTTTGTATGAAAAATAACCTGAAATCCCACTTCTCCCAATGACTCTAAGCCTGTTTTACACTGAGGGTAACCACACACCATAAACACCTGAGTTGACATGGCCTGTACCTATAGCGCAAGCACCTTATGTTACTGCATCTCAGGATTCAGTGCATGGCTTCCAAATGTCCTTGTTCTGATAGGTCTGTCTTTGCCATCCGCCATCACAGCATTTCCTCCTTACCGTTCTCCACCTGTCAGCTGCACAGTGGCATAGCTTCAAGACTTAAAAGGGCCTGCTAAAAATTCCTGACAGTCATCTTCCATTCAGCATGAAAAATACCAGACAGTTGATGCTGCCCTCTCTACCCTCAAACTTTGACCTTTTAGAGTGGAAAATTTACCAGCCTAAGAGCAATTTGATTCCTGGAGTGTGAATGACTCGGGCGCTGAAACATGTCTTGCAGGTCTATTTTCACCCTAACACATAGGAATTAGATCAACAGTCAAAAAAGGCTGGAAATTTCATAGATCCTTGTGATGTTCAGATGATTAGCCATATGCTTTCAGTCTTACTATACTCTGAGGGTCAGTAAACCACTAAAGATGGTATTTGGCATCAAGAGGCCATCAGGCTTGTGGCAGAATGGGGAAGGTCTGCATTGTAAGTGAAACTTTAATCCATTCTCAGCACAGCAAGACCAGACTAAGGTCTCCAGTCCTTTTTTAATTGACAAATTCATGACCTGAGTTTCCTGTTTGTAGCAAAGTTCATTCTCATCTTTCTTAGTGGTACTAATGAGGGTATATACCCTGTTCATATAGCAGTCCTACACCAATATTTGGAGTTCACCTCCAGTTTGTACATCCCATGTTCCTCTCACTGACATCAGTGTTCAGATAGTCTCTAGCAAGCATATCTTAAACACATATCCTTGCCCACCAGATTTAAGATAAAATGGAATTCAGCCAACATTGCTGGAGCTTTCCCTATACTCAAGATTACTATCCTGATCTGGATGTGTGATGCTGTGAACGCCGCTGTGCAATGAACCGTGCATTGAGGCATGCTGGCTCCTGCCTTTGCTGATGGCAGTACTTACCAACGGGGTAGGAACAAGGTTTTCAAATGAGCCCTTACCGATTCAAGTGCTTTTCTTTTCTATTTTGCAAGTGCATTGTGCATAATCTAAGATACACTTTCCAGAGGTTCAAATTACATACAACTAACATTCACTGATTTTGTACGTTTACCCTTAGTCTTGATTACAAACTACACTCAGTTTAAAAAATAGCTTTAGTATTACAGCATATATATTGTCACAGTAACATTGCTAGCAATGTATTTCTTTCTGCTATACAAAGATCCACTTAGCTCCATATTCTCTGTTTAGACTGTAAATTTTATCTGATAGAATACTAAAAAAACCCAGAAGGAACAGCAGTCAACATGCCACTAACTACATTGGTTGTGGAACAGATTTTAAGCATCAACTTTGAAATGAAAAGTAAGGTAAAGGTAGATGTCAGAGAAAGCATTTTTGAAAAACAATGGCCTGTGAAACAAATGAACAAATTACACAGAAGTCAGAGCTGGTATCATCTTAAAAATTAAATGAAAGAGAACAAAATGCAAGCCAGGCAAAACAAGATTATATTTTGCAATTGTTTTCCCAGCTGATAAGAATGCAATCTGCTTTCCTGTTTGGCTTTCAGCAGTCTGCAGAATAAATCTTCCCATTTCTACTCTTATTTGTTCAATTAATGCTTTTTACTCGGGGTGCATGTGTGCTAAATGAGAGGCTCTGATGACACATTTCAGATAAATGCTTTGTGTGTCACCAGGTGCTACCCAGGTAGAACATTTAATTGCAGCTCCAAGTTACCATTTGATACGTTAGATGTGGCCACTGAATTTTATTTTCATTAAGGAGGGCTGGATGAAAAGTTGATGTCTATAGCCATACTGGTTGGTATTTCACTTTGTTCTGCAAATACTGGTTTACAGATTGTAAATTTTGCTTTTTTTATCAATTATTTACCTTTTTCCATTAATAAGAAAGTGAATCTTTTTTGGGGGTTGTAAGTTATTTTCTCTATTGCTAGAGAAAAACAGCATAGAGGAAAAAGCCATCTTCTTTATTCTCTCACAAATGGATATAAAAAACCAATGAGCCTGAGATTAAATCCATCCCAAACTGTAGGTACCTTCACCAGTAAATTCCAGACCCTATCACAGCTCTCCTAAAGTGAAGGCAGATCTTGCCTAGAAAGTCAATCCTGAATGCCTATTTAGTCCAAGTGGAAAGCAGGCACCAGAACAAAGCATCCACCTCAAAGAAGCAGAGAAGCGAGCAGCTCCCATCAAAACGTAGTGAGAGAGACCACCTCTGCTGCCTGCAGCTCCCTGCGCTCATGGGGTTACAGCCTTCCCATTTAAAACTTCCTCTGAGATAGGTGTTCAGTTACACCATCTGGTAGAGCTGTACTTTGTTTCCTCCATCCCATTCCAGCTTCAGCCAACCCAACTGGCAGAATGACTGAGTGTCATTTCTGTGATCAGACCTCAGAGGCTCTCTTAGGCTTTCTATCTTGGGCAGGGCAACACAAAATTATGCTTTGAGAAAGGGTAAAGCTATTTTAGGGAAAAGCTTTCATGGTGACATAATAGAGACCCTGAAACCAGTCTTTGGACAAAATATACCAGAAGAAAACCAAGAGCTTCCAAGCAAACCTCTTCTGAAGGCAGCATATTTCAAAGCAAGTTTTTTCTTTGTTCTTTAAGCAGGGCTGTAATAGCTGAGGATATGTAATGAATTGCTTTCAGCTGAAAGCTTAAGTTATTGAGTATTCTGCATCTAGATTGTTCTCAGAATATTTTAGAATTTACTGTGTTCAACTTCTTCACTGGAATTGCACTTTGTGGTGGTGGAAGCTCCAAAAGCTAGGCTAAAGAAAGGTAAAAATGGCTCCCAATTTAAGGGCTGTGTGCTAGGACTATGAATTTATTCTTCCAAAAGGAACCACCCAGGTACCTTAACATTACAGAAAGATAGCCATGCTGGCAAAGATCATGGTGTTCCTGCCATGAACACCAACTGTCAGCAGACTTGGTGGTATGTGACTGCCATGAGGACAGGAAAAAATGCAAGGATTTTTTGATGTTTCAGGTTTTGGGGAAGGATGAATGCAAATGTAAAACTAAGCCTTTTTACTCTTTCTCCCAACCCTGGGTCAGCAAACCAGACCTTGCCTCTCCCCAGTGCTGCAGCAGGATTGTGGTTTGGTATCATAGGAGTAGGTCTACTGGCTGGAGCTCGGGAGAGCACCTCAGGTTCTGCCTTGCCACTTCTAGTCTTACATTTCACACTTGCCTAAGGAGGAAGCTTTGCCAGAGGCAAATTTTCTCTGGCAGGAGGATGGTTTCCTTAGGGCATGTGTGAAGTTCACTATTCTTCCACTTCTCTACTCCTCAAGCAGGTGGCTATTTAGTCTTTGTCCGAGACACACCCTTCTCTTCCACCACTTCTCCAGCCATTTTGCTCTTTCTTTCCCCAGGACAAGCTTCAATGCTTAGTTCACTCTGGTCTGGAAAAAAAGTTTACCAAGAATTTTAAAATAAAATGATTTTTAGAAGAGCCATGTGCCATATGCCAAGAGAAAAATTAAGGATTCATTGTTAGACTGCAGCTGTGTTTGATGCTGTGGACGTGGTGTGCATTTGCTTTTGCATGTCTGCAGAACATCATTAATCATGGTGTTTCTGGCTCCTGTGACTCTGTTCCTGTGTTCTTCCTTGGCCTCTTCTGAGCAATCTATTTACTAATGACTAGCTACAGTGCAAGAGGTTTAAAGGCCAAGAGACTGAGATCAGGACCCCATCAGGCCACAGACTTCTATCATCTTCTCTGGGGACTCTTTTTTGACTGTCTGTCTCTCCTCTCCTTCTCTATCAACAAGTGATTGAGTTATGATTTAAGCACCTCTATTCCCACTACGGTTGGGAATGGTCTACTAGGACCTTCCTCTAACATCAATACCATTATATTTCTTTTCCACTGTGATTTTCTTCTATTTTCTAAAGAAATTCAAACCAACTTACCCTTGTGTCTTTGCCTTGTGGTAGCATTCACCTAGTTAGAAATATTAGAACAAACCCTCGAATTGCCAAACTGTCCCCTTAAAAAAATCCATACCAAAACTAAGAAAACAAGTGTTGTGGTTTAACCCAGCAGGCAGCTGAGCCCCACACAGATATTCACTCACTCATTTGCTCCTCAGTGAACCAGCCACTAAACTTTGACAGATGCTCTCTGTGAATCCTCCACCTCCCTCCCAGGGGAAGGTAACAGGAGGATCAGAGGGGAGAGACTTTGAGGTTGAAAAAAACTTGAGCCAGCATAATGAAAATAACGATGAAGATGCTGAACTATATACAGATATTATACAAACATGCAAATACATTCAAAGATACAAAAGAATATGTTAACAAGGAATCTGCAGCTTCCAGGTGAGAACTAGGTCTTAAGAAGAGAAGTCCCAGGCTGGACTCAGCAGCAGATGGAAGCACCTGAGCCCAGAGACTCGATGATAGTCCTCCTAAAAAAAAGAAGTAGAAAAGCCGCTATGCCACTCCCACCTGCAAAGGCAGGGGAAGACAACCTGTTCCGATGAACGTTGCTCCTCTGCAATGGGAAAACAGGAGACAGGAACACCAGCAGCACAGAGAGACAGCAAACAGCCAACGGCAATCATTCCAGCACAAGCAGGACCTAAAAATCACAGGTCTTGTCTCAAGGGCTCTTATATACTGAGCACCATGGGAAGGAACACTGAGATTGGTCCATGTGGGTCACTTGGCCCATCCTCTCCTCCCCATAGGCACAGCTGCCCCCTCTCCCCCACTGTGATTGCCCCTGTGCAAGGAGCTCCTGAGAACTTTTATCCTGGGGCTCTCAAGCCAGGACATCCCCTCAGTGGAATAGGGGAGAGAACTGGGAAAAAAAGTAAAACTTGTGAGTTGGGATAAAGACAATTTCATAGGACAGAGAAGGAAGGGAAAATAATGATGACAGCAAGAGAATATACAAGAAAAGGGATGCACAGTGTGGTTGCCCACACTGACTGACCAATGCCCAGCCAGTCCTGGAGCAGGGAGCTGCTACCCACCCGGTCAGCTCCTGCCAGATTTATTGTTCAGCATGACATCATATGGTACAGAACATCTCTTTGGGGAGTTGGGGTCAGCTGTCCTGGCTGTGTCCCCTCCCAGCTACTTGTGCACCCCCAGACCACTTGCTGGCAGGGCAGTGAGAGAAGAAAAGTCCTTCACTTAGTGAAAGCACTGCTCAGCAATAACTAAATCATCAGTGTGTTATCAGCATTATTCTCATCCTAAATCTAGACAACTGCAATATATTAGCTAATATGAAGAATATTCACGCTATCCCAGCCAAACCCAGGATAACGAGGAATAAAATGGTAAAAATCAGGGGAAAGAAAGAATTAAAAATATTACGCTCTTTACATTCAATAGAAAAAATGAAAAAAAGAAGAAAGGAAAAAATCTGACCCTAAAGGCAATTTTAAGAAATATCTTCTATTAGATATTAAAATGGTGATCTATAAAAATGTATGATATAAAAACATCTATAACTAGTGCAAAGCAATTTTAGTAACAGCTATAATCTAGTCACAAATAGGAAATGTATTTTCTTTATTAAAATAATGTGTGCAAATACCATTTCAGCAACAAAATATTTTCTGTCTGAAGTTATATCCATGTGTTTGATGGATTTTCTTCCTTGAATTTTTCTAATTCTTTTCTAAATCCAATTTTACTTTGATGTCCACAATTATCCTCTAACAATGGATTCCAGAGTTTACTTTTACTCTCTGTTAAACCTTACTTTCTTTTGTGTGTTTTCAAGTTGCTGATAACTTCGGCTAATTCCTCCTTTTTTTTTTTTTCTTGCATTGCAAGGAACCGTAAATAATCACGTCCTACTCATTTTCTCTCTTTCCACTGCTGCTCACAGACTTCTGTTATCACCACTCTGTCATCACTTTTCCAGGCTGGCAAATCCTGCCTATATGCATCTGGTACAGCAGTTTTTGTAATAAAAACTAAAAAGATACTAAATGTCTATAACCTAAATAACTTACATTGCACCAACCACCTGGAAGACTAATTCCAACTCATTTACACTTGAGACGCCAAGTTATTTTAAGTAAGTCATTCCCTTTAACAACTGCAATTATTTAACCACTCTGAACATGACATCCTCTGTTTAAAAAATGCTAATGCCAACATTATCCAAGGCCTGCAGTTCATTCTCAAACAATAACATCATTTTAGATGCTCATACTTGCTCCTGTGTTGTTGCTGCTGCTGGTACTTGAGATCGGCATGATGTACCCTACCAGATATATCTGTCAGCTTGAATCCTGAACTGGTACTTGAGATCGGCATGATGTACCCTACGAGATATATCTGTCAGCTTGAACCCTGACGACACAACTGTTTTTCCAGACCAGTCAATTTGAGAGATATATCCTGTCCTCAATCCTAAGACTTTATATACCTGAGTGGATAAAAGTGTGACACAAATTGCTTTTGCAGGATTACCATTGCTAGG
The DNA here is from genome assembly GCF_000703405.1 of Apaloderma vittatum. Classification (NCBI taxonomy): domain Eukaryota; kingdom Metazoa; phylum Chordata; class Aves; order Trogoniformes; family Trogonidae; genus Apaloderma; species Apaloderma vittatum. The sequence continues at coordinate 142,139 of NW_009697270.1, read as the reverse complement.
GAAACTATATTTTCTTGGTAAATAAATTCTGCATTAGCT
>NW_009697270.1:109334-142069 GCF_000703405.1 Apaloderma vittatum | reverse complement strand
GCAGGAAAGATATAATTTGGTAATGATGTGTTGAGTAATCATTCTTGTAAATGTCCTTAGCTGGATATTTCTCTAGAAAAGCAACAAGGAAGAATGTCACAGTTTTAAATGAATAAGAGAAAAAAACCACCCAAATTTTACAGACTCGACTAAAAAATTATGACTGCTTTAAATTAAATATTTTATTTTGACTGGGAGAGTTAATCCTCTTCCTTGCTCATTCACAAAGACATTTCTCCTTGTGATGTTGTAGTCAAAGTATTCTATCATTTGCTTATGTGCAATTTCCACTAATTTCAGTGAGACTACATGGAAGTGAAAAAGAATGTTTTATGGAGGAAATTTTCTATTATAGGCTCTACTTTCAGTAAACACCTCCCATCTTTGTCAAAGGCAGATGTATGCCCAGGGTAGTTGCGGAGTGTGTTTTGTTGAACAACAAAACACACTACTCATATGAATTTAGCTTTACCTGTATAGAAGATTGAGTGCCAGATCCTGCTAAGGTTACTTACGTGAATTGTAATATTGATTTCATGCCTAGCTGTACAAGTAAAGTTGGACTTAGCCCGCTGTATTTTTAATACACAAAGAAAATTGTATTTCTCCACTCCCTTCTAGATTTTTTTCAATATAAGAAAGCACAATAAAAAAAATAATTCAGTTCCATGAGTGTGAAAAAGCAGATAGTTTTTTTTAGCTTGGTTTTGTGGCCAGTGTTTCTTTGACAAGAGAAAAGAAGAAAGAGGAAAGAAGAAGAAGATGGCAAAGAAGAATTTAGAAGTGCTTTCAGGTAGGACCACTCTGTATGCTTCCTTGATTTTTTTCAGTGCAAACCAGAAACCTCTGATCAGTTAGTGCTGGGCAGATACCATCCAGACCTCCTTTTGTCTAAACAGTGCTTTTGGGGAGAGATCAGGCAGTCACAGAGCTCCACACTAATGCTCTGTTAAATGTAACAGCTAGGTAAACAGCTAGGTAAATAGGATGAATCACTGTGTTCCCAAAAAATGCTCTGGCACAACATGCACTATCACAAAACGCTGTTAAATGGACACTCAGACAGTTTGAAGCTGTCTGCCAGGTTCACTGGCTCTGACTGATTTCAAAACATCATATCCATTAGCATTTACAGAGTAATTTGCAGAAGGCATTACTCAAAATAAACAGGACTGTGTCAAAATTACTGAAGTGTGTAATGCTTTTTATATAGTATACCATTTAAAAATAAACATGTTTTCAGCTTATCTGCCTTCCAATAGCTCCAAAGTATTATAATTACTCTTGGATGGTTTAGTGCGGGAATTTGGCTGATAAACCAGGATAGGACATTTTAAACAACTTTTCCTTTAAAAGAATCACATTATTTTCATGCCTTGGCATGCCTTCTCACATAGTGGCTGAGCTGGGTATTTCCAGTATAAACGTCCAGCTGATGAGCTGACAGAATATTATCATGTCTTATTGGAGTCACACATGGCCTGCTTCTAGAGCTCTACATCCACAGAATTCCAAATCCTACAAGTGTTAGAAATACTTTTATTATTTACAAAACAGAAAGAAGATTACAGAAAAAGTTTTCTGCACCAAAAGCCAGACTCGGTTTGTTTTGATTTTTAGACTGTTCTTTTCGCATTTTTCCGTAGATTTTTTGTGTCATGCATTGTCATCAAAACTGTTTTGCTGTGAATTCCTAACAGGAATAATAATAAATACTACTAACGTATAATTATAATTCAGATGTATGAGTTTTCAGACTGTGCTTGTGGGACATTACTGCCTGATGACCCTTCCAAAATGGCAGAACTCCAAAATCCTTTTGACAATGAAAATGCATGACTAGGAGGCATTTTTGCCATCACATACACATGTGGCTTTCTGAAATTTAGCTTGATTTAATCCTGGTGTTCATTCATCTGGAAAAGCCTGAGTGTAACAGACGTAGTCTACCCATATATCCTTTGGACTTTAACGGCAAAGTTAAAAGGACCTTTCATTCTTCATCCATTTCTCTGATTGTGGACCAATTTACAGTCATGCACAGCTATATGACATGACAGTCATATATTACATGACAGTCAAGGTCAGGCTTGATGGGGCCCCAAGAAACCTGATCTAATTAAAGATGTCCCTGCTCACTGCAGGGTGGGTGGACTAGAAGATCAAACGCATTCTCTGATTCTATATTTGTACATAACTTTCATACACTGAGACTCCTCAAATTCCAAATGGATTTTCAAGTGAAATTTTTCCTCCATTGGAACACATAATAAAAGTTCCACTGAATTCTGTAAGGTTTATGGACTTCACCTGTGTTTATTTTATTAGTCCTGAACTGTGTAATTCAGATCTCATTCTGGATTTCAAATACCACAAAATTTGAGGAAATCTAAATTCCAGGCTTGACAATTGCCCATCTTGCATGAATCTGTACTCAGGAAAAAAGACATTTTGGGACTGACCACACATGATACTATTTTTTCATTAATATCTGATTGAGCAAGTTTTTTATTAGATCCTGCTGGAAAGCTACTCAAAAGATATCATACCAATTCCCTGACAATTGCCCCAGCATCCTATTAACTTCTTTTCGCATAATAAGGTATAAACCATGGTATGATTCATACAAGTTCTCTAATCATTAAACATTACTACAGTGGTTGACATGAGTTTGGTACAGAATTGAACATTTAGTCCTGACCTGGTTCAAATCATGGAAAAATAACTTTGCAAAATGTATTGCCATTCTGAAGTTTCTTTGATTCTGAAGGCTTAAGAGTGGAGACTTTAGTTTTTCCACCCACATGTTTGTGACCTTTCAGAAAAGAATATTCAAATAGTTATTTTTTCCTGTTTCTGCTTTTTTTCCATTGAGTGTAAAAAAATGAACAAAGTTCAAGGTTTATTTTGGGTTATTTTTTTTCCAACTAGTTTTTTTCTTTGCTATTCTACAACTATTCAAACTTGCTCCAATTCTGAAACGGTTATCAGATCTGCACTCGTATATTTTTCCAAAGGTATGGAAGTGCTGAAGAACTCCCAGTACAGTGAAGAACTGTGTATAAAAATAAAGGAACTGAGGGACAATGAAAAATAGCAATTTCTTATATGAGGAGGCAAAAAATGAGGGGGAAAAAGAGAAAAAAAATCTGTTTGACATTAAAATTAAATCTATTTCTGTGAAAATTAAAAAACCTGGGGAAAATTGGGGAGTAAGTTTTTCATTTAAAAAGGACTTCATAATGAAAAGTTTGATAGCTTTGCTGTTGAGGCTGCTGTTGCTGATTCAGTCTCACTAGAGAGAGCTACCAGAACCTACCCCAAGCTTTACACCAGCTGAGATAGTGGTCTTAGCTCATTTGCATAATAAAAAATAAATTGCAATAGTTTAACTTTGGGATAAAGCCTTTTCTACTAAAATGAGGCAAAAGTTGGCACCTACTGAAAGATAAGGCATCCAGAAATGATTGCTCTGTTAGGAAACAGGAGACATCGGACCACACCATCTCTCCAGGTTTCCTGGTCATTTGGGAGAGAGGTGGAGTTAGGAGGGTGATCCTTATTTGCTTTCTTACTTTGATTGCCACAATTAGGATTTGAGAGGACAGAGGGCCCTTTGGTTATATTTGGAATCAGGAAAACTAACGTCTCTTCTGGCCACAAATTGACCTCTCTGTTCTTGGATTCAGTTATCATAAGACAAGTTCAAAGTACTTACCTGTTGATATACCCATTATTGTGCTAGAACAAGTCTGAAAGTTCAAAATTACATTTTTATAATTTGCCAACATAAGTATATGTCATTAATAATAATAATAATTTTCAAAACATTATGTTCAAATAGTTTATGCATTCCTGTAAGATTACATTAGGGCTAGGCAATGCAATATTTACATTAATAGTTCCTCACACCTCTCTGTATAACCCCTTTCCAGGTGTACCTTGCTGTGACTGTTTCCAAATCCACCTGGATACGGTGAGGAGGTTCAGTTTCTCACGTCTGCTTCAAAATATCATCCTGGAGATGAGTCATTTATCATTTAGACAACGAGATGAATGATTTATGATATTCACTCAGTAGAAGTGAAGTTAGTTCAGAGTAACGTGTGGGTTGTCAGACCAGCTGAGTAAACCTATTAACTGCCTAGGATAACTGCATGAGACTCCAGTCACTCAATTGCTTAATGATACATTTATAATAGAAGCTGTCCCAGATGTCTGTGTCTTAAAAATTATGCTCAAATCTCAGATTTAAGAGGTTCTGTGGTTTTATGTAAAGATAAAAGAAAGCAACGGGTGAATGTAGGGGCTTAAAGTCTTAATTTAGCATGATATTCATGCATGTGTCCAGCATAAGTATAAACAGCTCTGTCAAAATCAATGGTACTTAAGGATCATTGCAGAATTGCTGTTACTCTGGGACAGCATGGATGCGTCTTGCAACAATGCCATCAGAAATCAGAAAGGAGGAGGGACTGAACAAAAAATATCAAAGTATAAGCCTGCTGTAACAGCGCCCGTTGCTTTGGATGAAGTGTATCATTGAACAAGTAAGTTGTACTGATTAGTAAACAGCAAGTAAGGTATTTGCAAGCACATACAAATCTAATAAGACACCATTGTCTCAGATGCCCTCCAGAATATCTCAGATGTTAATTTTCTTCTGTTGCACACTAATGATAATCTTGGACTACAGTCATGAATGCTGTGTGGCAGAATATTGATGTGTCTTCCTTAGGCTGTTTCAGAGCCCATAAAGGAAAGAACAGAATTGGAGATTACTAAGATTGTTGGTTAAATTCCTCTGTGCCCATCCTTCATAAGTTAGCTTCTCTGAAGTATCTTTAAATCAGAAAGTAAACTCTTTTCCTACATTTCAAAACTAGACTATACAGGGATCAACCTGCTTCCCAAAAATTAGCAGTAAAATTCTCTCTTAATTATAATCTGAACAAGACTAGATCTTAAAATGGCTGCCCCTGAAGTGTTTAAATAGAGAGTTTGGTTATGCATGTATTTTTTCAGAGATGGTCCTTGAGTCATAGCATTCAGATTCTTTTCAGCTGATCCCAGAAGCTGGCACTGTATATGAAATCGCTGTTGCAAAGCTGTGATACCAGCCAAAAAAGAGTATTAGAAAGGCTTTCAAGCAAACAAGGAAAGGAGCAAAAGGTAAAATCAGATATCAGTCCTGGAGAAATAAAACTCACAATAATATCTGGATTCTGCATCTGCCCAGCATATGTAACTTCTGGCAATGAGTAACTACTGTTGGAGAAGTAAATAAAGGATGACAAAGAATCAAGCTCAACACCATGGCTGTAAAAATCAGGGAGGGCCAAGTTAATAATGAAATAACATTGATGGGGAAAGACTGTTACAGTTTTTTTGACTCTTCCTGTTTTTTAGAAAAAGCGTCAGTCCTGCACATGCTGTGGACGGGGAAACACTGATGCGTCAGTTCAAAAGCAAAATTGTGTTTTGGTCTATCAGAGCTAATTTAGCATAGATACAGCTGTGTTAAAATAACACAGGTAACAACCTCTTTCACTCTGCTTAGCAAGTTAACATTTTAGTTTGTTCTTTTCATTCCACAAAAGGAAAAAATGCTCTCTAGATTAAAAGGCATATAGAAGCCAGATAGTGCCAGAGAAGTCTTTTGTGTTTAATGTGGAGACGCAGTTCTTTGTCATGGGAAGATAGTAGAGAAATGCTCACTTTGTCTTTTATCTTTTTATAAAATTCTTCTAATGTTCATCTCAAAGATGTTTTCAGATAATGTCTTCTATTCTTTCAAGGCCCAGAAGGAGCATTATGGGAAACTACAGAACAGTCACATCATATTCTTCTAATGACAGAGAGTCATTTTGGCCATTTAATACAAAGTCTCTTGTGAGAAGGAAGAATTGCTTCATCCCAGTAGAATATCTGCTATCAGGCCCAGTCCTAACTCTGAGACTGCAAGAAGAGCGCTCTTGTCTTTTCCAGGACCCTTTCCAAGTGTCCCAAGTGTCCCACTAAGAACTAGGGATAAAGTCCACTGACATTTACAGATGTTCTTCTACTTCACGGTGTTCACTGAGGCTCTTCCTGTGTATGCCCTGTACCGGATTGTTGAAAATCAGTCGATGAATTTGGGTGAAGCATCGAATAGTTTTATCTTCTGTAATGAGACATATAGTGCACAGCAAGAATGCCTAATGCTCATCTATATTCTTCTGTGGTTGTGTTTTGAGACCCTCACATCTTTGTAGGATGTCTTAGAGAACATTCTTAGATGCCTGAATGACATAAGAAAAGATGAGAGTAGCTAGCCAGGCACTTTGTAGTGTTATCAGCCCTCATTCATCTCACCAAGCAGGCTCAAAAATCAATGAAAAGAAATTGAACTTCAGATAGATTTGCTATTGAATTCCCTCAGCAGTCCTGTGGTTTTGAAATTTGCATGCACCGTCTTTTCCAAGACCAGGAGGTATCGATTATAAAAGGCCTGATGTTTTCCTAAACATGTAACAGCTTCTAGAAATCTAGATCTGTCTTAACTTTTGTCATGTGAAACCTGTAGAACGTGTTTCTAGCCAACATGTAGTCCACAGCATTCTAGGAGCCCTTTTTTTTTAATCCCACTATATTCCTACCCATCAACTTGTCCTTGCTGGGTCCTAACACCCCAGACACCTGGGAGTACAGCCAGCAGTGAACATATTTGGGAATTTGCCACCTACCCAACAGAGAAAGGCTCATAAAGTGCTTGGAAATTAAGAAGGCAGATGATAATATGATGTTTGGTGTTGGGTTTTAAGTATTTTGATTTTAAACCAATCTGATGGCGTTTTTAAGGGGAGAAAGGTCTAAACTATGAATTTGGGGCTGACAAAGCAGGATACAGTACTTTCTATTCTAAACAAACCCAACAAGCAAGCAAAGATTGTAGGCAGGAAATGCAAAGTGAAGTTTGAAAACTCTGCTTTAATTCCAACCTTTGTATTTATGCTATGCATTAGGTACTTCAGAATGATTTATTGAATAGTAGGAGTCACAGTTCACTGCAACCTGGAATTGTTTATAGAATCACACAAACAGCAGTTCTGAGTCCTATGGGCAACAGCTGCACTCAGCTGTGTGTAAAAGCTCTTCGGTCTGAGAAAGTGACATTTTGAGAAATTTCTGCATTTCCCATCTGAGAGACTGCAAAAGAAGGTGTTAAGTCAAGGTGCTAAGTCAAGACAGTCTGTTGGAAGAGAAATGTTTATGCTTTCCTCCAGAAAAAGAAAAAAGCTTTCCAGAATACCCTTGCGAAATTGAGGGGTGGGTAGGGAAGAAGGTGTTAAGTGTGTGGAAATGTTTATGATACTGCATATTGATTCCATTCTCTGTTGAAATTTCTTTCAGTCTTCAAAGCACAGAGCAGCAGTAGAAGAGAAGTTAGTCTAAGCTCAGTAGAAGTCAATCAACTCACCATCTACGATCCTTCTGTAGTCAACAGAGAAAGGTGAAAGGTCGTCCAGAAAAAGACAGTGGTTCAGAGCTCATTTTATGCGCTCTGAAAACTTCTCTTTGCTCACGGCCTGTAAACGCCTAGCAAGCCCCCAGGCTAGTAATTTTGACATCTAAGGTGACTACCTGAAGCAAGGAGGTGTGATTACTGCCACATGAAGGTTTGTCTCCTGGAGCCTGGGGAAGGTTAATGGGGCTGGGTCTTCATGTGGCGCACCTTGTGGCCTCTTCTTGCTGTGTTTCCAAGCCCTGGTGTTTGTCCTCTGGAATACAGTGGTATTCTTTTCTTTTTTTTTAAATTGATTGGTCGACATAGTCTGGATGGGTGCCAGAGGATGAACCCTGCTGTCTAGAACCAGAAACAGGTCTAAGAAGTTTTTCCCCATTTCCCTCATACACTAGAGAACATGAAGGAGCTTTACCCCACTGAACTCAGTTCTTATGCTAATTCTTATCTGAAAACTCTCAAACATCAAGAAAGCAGGAGCTTGAGGTGTTTTATATTTTCTGATTGCAGCTGGAATTTGGGAATTGCTTTTCAGCTCATCAAGGGCTTCTGATGACTTTGGACTCTTCCAGTGCCCATGCAGCCCTGTAGGGAAGAAAAGAATAATCTTCACTTTGAAAAGTTGCCCTTGTATAATCTTGAGTCTTTCTGATTTGTTGTGGTAAAAAAGGAGAGATACTGGGAAAGGCTCAGCAGAACATCTGTAGCCTTTACTGTTTCCTTAAAAAGTCTTGCAGCAAACTTACAGGGAGATTGAAGAACACAAAGCTCTTTTTCTCTCTGCCAGTATCTCCTGACTAAAACCACCTAGATTCACTGTGCAAGAGTTTTCCATGCTGCAGCCCCTCTCCTGGAAACTCTCTCAGACTCTTAAAGACCCTTTTAGCAGGTTGAACTCTAGTGTGTGTCATATGCTGTGTTGGTTACCTCCCAAATACAGAGGCAGCATAACAAAGCCAATCAGCTGTCAGGCTTCAGGTCTTACAATGATGAGGGCCAACAGCAGTCTGCATTTTTTTATGGATTTCAACCATAGAAAGCTGCAAAGAAACAGGCACAGGTACTAAAAAAACCCCATCTTGTGGATTCAGTATTTGCACGGCATTTTTGTTGTTGTTGGGGGCTTGCACTGATACACTGCAGGTTTTGCCATCCTGGCAAACAAGCCAATATGGAGATGAGACTGAAGGTAAATCTCTCCTGATTTTTATGTCTGCCCCTTCTTAGTTTGAAATCTTGTTTCATGTGAGTATTTTTCCTCCAGATAAAAGCCTCATCTGAGATTCAGACGTATTTGGGTTTGAATTCCAGACACTGACTTGGAAAATCTTGCATTGCACATGGAAAAAGTGATACCTGATTCTAATGGTTCACTGTAGCTTTTAGCATGCTCTCATCTAGTGGCAATGCTTTCTTAGCATACTGTGCTAAACAAAGTTCTCTTTAATGAGGGCCTGCAAATGATTTGCGAGCCTTGTGAGAAGAAGTCAGAAGTTTGCTCTACACAGTCGCTATCACAGCTGAATGCTAACGTGCTGCAGTACGAAAAGCTACTTTTGTACATATGTAGAGGGATGTGTATCTGTGAGTATAAATACCTTGCTTCATATACTCTATAGATATTTCCAAGCAAAGCTGCATTTAAACCAAGATATACTTTGTATAAGTGTAAGCCAGCTCCCTTACCACCTCTGTGCCTTTTATCATTCATTTACCCCTTACTCGTCTTCTTGCCTGCTGATTTGCCAGTCTAGTTTTGATCAGGTTTGTAGCCAGTCAGGCATCTTCAGCATTGACAAAAAAGCTTGGAAACTGATGCATTTGCAGAAAATCACTTAGCAAACTTAATTGTCCCTTATTTTCCGTGTCCCGTGCAGCTTTCTGGTTTTCCATATCCTAAGCAGTTAAATGGATATGATTTTAAAATATTCATAGAAATTACCTAAAAATATAAGGCGTGGACATCATTTAAAGCAGCATCTGGAGGACAGGATAAATCATTAAATGAATACAAGTCTAAATTTTCAGTTACTCAGGCCTTTTCTTCTGCAGTGCAATTTTTGGCAAATCAATTTTCTACTGATAAGTGCAAACAAGAATTGTCAGGATTTCACTCTTTGGATGCTGTTTTTCAGGAGCAAAACAGGTTCTGACAATATATGTCTCACATTGTTATGGAGACTGGAAGCAATGTGTTCAGTTTGGAGTAGGGTGCTTTTTCTTTCCAGTGACTATTCCAGTAGATCAAAGGAAAAATCTCTCCACTGCACTTGGTTTGGTGCTGTTTGAAAGGAAAAATCTGTAAACTTTATTTGCAATTTGTCATTTAAATCAATCTCTTCCTGACAGAAAAGAATAGCTGTTGGCTCAGGTGTCTAGTGCTGAGGCCAAATGAGATTAGGGAAGGTAATGTTAGCTTGCATGTCCCAGAACAGTTTGTGGTTCATGATAACCATTGAATAACCAGGGTCAAATGAGTGTTATGCCACTAGTAATTTGCTAAGGAGCTCCCACAAAAATGCTGTTGCACCAAGCCTGTGATAAGGCATATGTCTCAGGGTACTGCACCGCTGATGAGAGAAACTAGAGAAACCTGTCTGTGTCTTGAGTTTATACATCAATTGAATGGAAAAAATAATGCTTCTTTATTTCTTTTACAAACCTTCTATGAGTTTAAGTAGTGGATATTTCTAAACAACTAAGTCACAAGAACTGTAGAGTCTTTTTGCTATTGTGAGTCACATCTGATAGTTTTCTTGGCTTTACTGGTGACTCTTCTTCCTGAAACCAGTCATTTTGCTATACATATTCTGAACTGTCATATGTAGCAAGTACAGCTGTATGTACCCTTAGCATCAATTTGAGTTTCTTGTTGTTTGATTATGGAACCAAGTGCCACTTCAAACTGAACAAAAACATACACTTATTTGCACTTTGGAGAGAAGAGTTGCTATTTTGCTGTCCTGTCTTCAGAATGTCAGATGATAGCTGAAGCTGAACTGTTTACAACAAGGTTCTACCAAGGCTGTATTACCTAATTCTGTCTCTGCCTGATCTAGTCAATATGGACTGGAGAGTTCTTTGAATTTCGCTTCTTCATTCCATTTAATTTCTAGACTGATGGTACTGAGTCACTGATTGCTTTTCACGGATTTGAACTATGTTCCAGTTCAAGATGTGATTGGAATTGCTTTCTCACACTTACTAAACATTGCTCACCTACAGATCAACTTAACTTCTTCTAGCCTAGAGTTATTACTCTAGGCATGCAAATCCTCTAAATGTGGCTATTAATTCTTCTTTTCACCATCATTATGTAAGCTCTTATCTGATGATTGCAGGCAGCCAAGAATGTCTGCAGCACATTTAGAAAACCTTTCCAAAACTCCCAATGCTATTCATCATTCACTTTGCTTTTTAAATGGTTTCATAGCTTGAGTACTTCTTAATTTTACCTTGCTACTGTTTGATAAAATACCTGCTAACAGCTAGGGAAGTGAACGTGGGCTCTGTATTCAATGGAAATATAGACACTTTCTTCCTTTTTCAGATTAATCCAGCAAGGTGCTAAAATCCTAAAAGTCCTTGTCTTCTGTACCAAGAATCTGCAGACAGCACACTGGAAGATCAGCCATGACATCTTACAAGTCCGACATACTTTCAGACAGCAATTTTTGCATTGTGTGCTTAAGACCCAAAGAATCAAGATAAAAGTATGAAAGAGAAAATAACAGCTCACTTAATGTCAATGCATGTTTTTACTTGAGGGATTTCTACACCAGCACCTAATCTTACAGATGCTTTTGCTTTTGTTGTTATTGTGCTAAAGCATCCAAGAGGCAAGATAGGAATTAGGGAGAGACTACACTGGTGCATTTATACAACAAGTCATAATTGGGAAATAATTTATAACAATTGTATCTGATCAGATCTCTTCAGGTGAGTATTTGTCAGCTCATCCCCTCTTCTCATATGAAATGTAGAATAGTCCTTTATATAAATTCATAAAAATAATGAATGAGTGAAAGAATTCTGTGGGATAGGAAGATGATGCCTTAGATCTGTCTGTGTGTATCAAATATGGGCAGGTTGCTAGTCATATTTTCCAAGATAAAAAGGTTTCAGAAAAAAACTTTGCAGAATTGTTGGATGCACATAGGCACTATGCAGGTGAGGACAGAGATTCAAATACATTAAAGAACATGGACACAAGTTAAGCAGAACCCATAGTTCAAGGTAGATGCTGGCACTCTTCTCACATTGCACAGAGTCGGGAAATTCAGATCAAGAAAATAAAGTCATCAATAAAAGGCATTCAGGCTGCAGCAACCATGAAGTCCTTGCTTTGATGGGCTGATGTTTTTACTTCAGATTCATTACGCAGCAGCCTTTTGAAGACTGGTGAGTGAGGCCATGCCTTAGTAAACCAGTGGAGGGTCACTCCTTTCTTTCAGAGAATGGTTATTAATTTAGCAGGTGGCTTTCTGGGCACCCATGAAGCTTTTGTATCAGAAGCGTGAGCACTGACACACTGTAACTCATAAACCTACTGAGGATTTTGAGAATCTACATTTTAGACTTGAGTGTCTAAGCCAATCTTCACAATATTTACATATCTGTGTCCTTTAAGAACCTAAATCAAAGAGAATTTTTTGGAAAAATTTCAAAGCTTTGAGGTTCTTATTAGGTGCTTATGTACCCCATTGGGTAGCAAAAGACTTTTGCAATGCTGGGTATAGTTAGCGTGCACAAATACTGAGTTGAAGTAGGGATGTGAACCAATGGCTTTTCTGCTCTGAGTAGTTAAATATGCAGTCTAGTTTTCATGAACACTATTATGTTATATGTTAGTATGTATGACCTTAAAAATTTGTTCCCACAAATGTAAGTGCTGCTAAAAGTCCATCACTTTTATGTTTCCAAAGAAATGAATGTAAAAGGAGTGTGAGATTGACCCATTCACCATTTAAAACTTTATGTGGTTATTTACATAAAAAATGGGCACTATTTGTCCAACTGTAACTGTAAGGGTAGCTTTTAAAGTATCTGAGACCCTGGACTAGTTATTTATTGTTCTAGGAAATGAATTTTATGAGAGCGGCACAGAAACTAGAGACTTTTGATTCGAAGTCTAGACTAAAGCTCAGCAAACAGTCCAGAGGCAGTGACTTTCTGACTTACTGCCCAATGTGGAGGAACAGCTTCAGTGACAAAAGGAGTTACCTCAGATGAGAAAGTTGGCTGGCACTACCATGAGGTGTTCTCAGAGGCCATGCACATACTGTAATGTCATGCAAATTTCTCTGAGGGGACTGCTGCCAGGCTTCCCGATTTGGTGGCCACTGTGTGCAGTATCATGGGAAAACTTACCAGAAATGCTGCTTTCATCCATTTTTCATGCTTGTAGCCCTCTGAAATTAACAGAATCAAAAAGATCTTAGTGACCCACAAACAGACAATGTTGATTGTTTCTCCAGTCCTTGGAAGAAATGGGACAGGACAAAGACCTTAGAAAAAAACAACAAAGCAAAACAGAACTGAACATGAAAGATGGAGCATACAACTGGTGATATAGCCTCCCTGTGCAAGAAGACTCTACTCTGACAGTGCCCATCTGTGAAAGCAGGGAACATAAGAATAGAGGGCAGATCAGAAATCTTTTTCCAGTACCCCATTCTCTGATAGTGGCCTCCAGCACACACTGAGAGAAAGGAGCATAAGAGCAGGACAACCATGCGATGCGATTCCCCAGCACACCTTCTCCACCTCCACAGATTTACAGCTGACTGCCTCTGTCTTTGCACTTCATAGCCTTCAATGGGTCTTCTAACACAAATTTCTTCCGTTATGTTTTTCAACTGATACAGCCAGGATTTGGATTTTGAAAGTCAAAACCAACAGAAGAGGAAGTCGTGGCTCTCTCAAGTTCTGTGTCTGTTGAGGAGCAGGTACATGCTATCTGTTTAGAGCAGTACCCTTCAGTCCTCTTTTATTTGAAGGTTCTTACACATTCTCCAGTGGAGCTTCATTTTGTTGTGTGGCAAATATAATCCTACTGATAATAGGCTTGTTGTTCTTAGTTACAGCTTGTGGCTTAATTACCAGTAGTCTGTGGATTCCCAGAAGTCTACTAACCCCTGGGTTTACTATCTAATGTCCCTAGCACCTCTCTTAGAAAAAAAGTCTATTAGTCTACAGTACAATTTTCTAGAAGAGGCTTCTTGACTTTCCATAACTGGACCTTATGTTGGAACTATTCACATTTCCAAAAGACATTCCATTTATGCAATAATGTATTATCTACCATTAGCATTGTGTAAGAATATTAATTATTCTTGAAAAAATTTTCAAAGCAAAGTTAATTAAGTATATGCATGAATTTTCCAAGCCAGTCTTCAAGGAGGAAGATTTTAAAAAGTTATTAGATTAATTTAGGAAACCTGTATTTTATTTGTGATCTATAACACCAAAAGAATTGAGTTGTTCCTTCAAGTCTTAGCTTCTATATCCATAAATTTTATTTGGGAAGTATTTTGATATATGAATAATAAAAAGTCTTATATAAAGACTGAATAGTGTTCTGCTACTTAGTTGGCAAAGGCGTACTGTGTACCAAAATATAGAAATATAAGACTTTCTCTGGCAGGCTGAGTCATAGCATGAAACTAATTTCTTGAGAAGGTCCCTACCAAATACTTTAGAGAGAAACAAATTTCAAATGCAGCAGGCAAAAAAGCCTGCTCTATGCTCCATTGCTGTTCTCTGAAGTACAGAGTATTCTCGTTCTAGCATGTGTCTGGCTATTATAGTGAAACCATCCTATTTGTTGAAGCTTCATTAGTATCTTATGACAGAGACTTCCACATGTTCATCAGGCATTGTGAAGATGTGTCTTTTGTCCGGGGTGACTGTGTTCTTTGTGTTCTTTACATTCCCATGTCTCACGATGACTGAGTGGAAACCTGGAGACATCTAATGTGCAAACAGGATTCGTTATTTACTAAATAGTTTGTAACAATTACCTACTGGAGCTCTTTTACCTTCATACTTGTTTGGAAAGAGAATGCCCTGAATAGCAGTAATATGTTTGGTTCTCTTCTATAGCTGAAATCTTGTTGGGTGCTTAAGAGCTAAGCTCTGTGTAAATTACCTGGACAGTGGGTGGGGCAAAGGGATTTCACATTGTTCCCAGGAAAGCAGTAGAAGCTGCACTGGAAATGGTTTCTTCTGATACTAACTAATCTATATACTGTCCTGGTATTAGCAATTGTTTAATGCTTGATTATCTAAGACCTGGGAAGGGAGAAGTTATAATCTTTGAGTGGGCCGCTGAGGGGGTGACTGTGCCCTGGTAAGGGAAAGACAGATAGTAAAAATGGAATAAAAGAAAAAAAATGTACTAAACAAATGACTCAAAATCACATCACTTATTGGAAAGCCCTCTTCATTTCAACAGGCACACACATGAGCCAGCTAAAACATTTAATGGAGGGAAATCAGCACAACCTTCCATTAACACGAATGACCTAATGATGATTTAATCTATCTGAGGAACTGGCCCTGAGCATTCATCTGCAGGTTAGATCTGTTTTTGTCAGTTTTGCGGCCTAATTTTCCTGCCTGGACAGTTGGAATGAGTCTCCTCTACGCACATTATGTTGTCTGTATCATCATTTTCAACCAGCCAGCAAGCTCTGTATGGCACCAAAATAGTGCTGGAATGAGGTGCAAGCCAGAGATCCCAACTCAGATAAGCAAATGCTTCTGAACTCAGGAGCTCATTGTCCAGGATTTGTGCTAAAGAACAAGCCCAGAACACCTGCCAAAAATCACAAGATGCTTGTACAGCTAGCAAGAAAAAGAAAGAAAAAAGAGAAGGAGAAAAAAAATAGACTAAAATGAAACCCCAAATCTTAAAACTATACTGAAAACATTAAATAAAATCACACCAGCTCCAGGCAGAGAACAAGGATTTTTTTTTCCTCTAAAGCAGCTATGTAAAACACACCAACACTCTACAATGCTGTCTTCCATTATGATCTCTGGGTTTGGGACCAAGGAGCTTGAAGTAAAGCATTAGATCAGACAAGTGCAGAGGACTCAGGATTCAAAATGTTTCTTCCAGCTCAAGGGAATTTCATGACTGTAAATTCTTTTCCTCTTACACATGGGCCTGGGGAGAATTTATGTGAAACCAAAACTGTTCTCATCTTGGGACTCTCTTTTCTCACCGGGAGTATTGTAATTTCAAGTTTATTTCATTCAAAACAGCTAGAAGACTGCTGTAGCAGTGCTTGCTTGGGCAAGCAGCTGATACTGAGGCATCAGGTTGAAGGTGCTGGAGCAGTGCCCTGGGTTGGGTCCTCCCTCTACATGTGAAGTGGGTGAGTTGCACAAGAACAACCTGGATAAAATGGGCTCACTGATTACAGGGTTTTTGTCTTTACAGATGTGGTGACTATGCAACCCACAATGCTTTGTGGTCCTGTGAAAAGAGGAGGGGTTTGGGTGGGATATGACAAGCAACAGGCACTTGGCCTTTGGTCATGTATCACTAGCTTCAAACTCCTTTTGGCGTTTTATAGAGAGTTAGGATCCATCAGCCTTCCACTGGGAGGCCGTTCAGTATGATACTAAATAGGAAAGTGAGCCTTTCTTTACAGAGCATCCTAGGCACTGGGATACTACAAACTGCAATGCCTAATTTGGATTTCTCAGATATTTAAATGTGTAATTCCCTTTTGAGTAATCTCTTTTAGTGCAGTTCCTTCCAGCAGTGTCACTGCTGTCTGATAGGGAGAAGGGAAAAGCTGTGATTATTATCTGTAGGTGTGGGAGAGCTGAGCACTGAATAATTAATTAGGACAATTTGTAGTTCCCTGTGCAGTATAAAAAAAATTGCAGCCAGTATTTCCTTGCTTCTACACTACCGAATCCAGCTTTTTCTAATTCTAAAAGCCCTGTTAAACAGCCCACAAGCTGAGAACCCACAGCTTGGTGCCCTCTGTTCCCACAAGAGGTTTCACAGTCTTGTCCTAGGCACTACCTCCCTTTACAATACAATGGAAAAATGCACC
The DNA here is from genome assembly GCF_000703405.1 of Apaloderma vittatum. Taxonomy (NCBI): domain Eukaryota; kingdom Metazoa; phylum Chordata; class Aves; order Trogoniformes; family Trogonidae; genus Apaloderma; species Apaloderma vittatum. The sequence goes on along the minus strand of NW_009697270.1, from coordinate 125,488 downwards.
CCCTGGGAAAAGAAAGTGAGATAAGTCAAACACAAATAAAGATTAGTGCACTGAAAGAGGCAAGAGAAACACTTGTAAAACTCAGAATTAACAGCACTGAATGGTCTTCTGATGGCAAGCACCTAACTCCTTCAGTAACCAGGAGTGAGTCATTCCTTTGTTTTGTATAACCATGGGGCTCATACTCTCCTTTTATCCAGGAACCCAGGACTAACTTTTATCCTTGATGGGACTCCAGACAATTCACTTAGGGCTATGTACTTACTTGTTCAGTCAAAGGCTAGGTACTAGTGTGATGGCTCTTTCTCTTACTGAAGGTGTTACAACATGAATGGAGTAATTATAAATTGAAGCTATCACAGGCAAAGGTTTAGCAAAGGAAAGATTTTCTAGGCTGGTGGGCAGGTTATGCACCTCACTGGGGTCAATATGGAAACTAAAGCTAGCTTAGTTTCTAGACTTTATTCCTAGGATGACTTACTTGCATTTTTCCAAAGAACTAAATAAATATTTAAAACTACTACTTAAAATAAGTAGTAGAATAAGAATAAGAATAGGCAGTGATGTTTGTAAAAGAAGAAGTAAAACCTGAGAATCCCACACTGCTTTGGCTTTTATTATCACTGTATACTTGAAAAATGAGTAAGACAGGACACATGAACAAGCTCAGCAAGTTGACAGAGTCAGAACATAGGAATGCTGTGGAAATGAAGGAATAGAAGAAGGTTGCAAAAAATCATTTGTGAAATACAGGAAGGAAAAGGTTGTCCCAGTAACATCCCAGATCCATAACCAAGATGTTTATAAACATCATATTTTTCAGATCCTGATGGAAGAATTCTGAAGTTCTGACACAGCCTTAGAAAAGAAGCAAAATAAAAATATGAACAGTGACAAGATTATGTGTAATGGACGTGAGACGTTGGAGAAGACATAAATAAGCCATGTGAAATCCTTGAAGTAATATATGAAGTTCCTTAGAAATGTCTTGTATAATAAATGAAAACTGTCATTAGGCACTAAAGGTCAAAAATCTGGAAAAGCAAGAGAACAGCCACCCAGAGCAAAATGGTTGAGGCTTGTCTTGTGAAATTAGCAAATAGTGAAAGAGGAATTAATTTATGAAGTTAGAGACAAGAGGAATTAATTTATGAAGTTAGAGACAAAAGATGCAAAAACTCAAAGAGCCATTGGAAACCTATCACTGGAGATAGATCAATGAACAAAACACTTCTAGAGGCACGAATGGAACAGATACAGTTGGAATTCATGAAAGAGTGCAGAAGAAGCATGACATTACAATAAAAATCACATTGAAACAAAATCACTACTTAAAAGCAGAAGAGACAAAACTAAGATCAATATGTTTTCTAGAGAAAGGATGATACTGAAAAATGCCTTGCTTTTATGTCATGTAACTAGGGCAGCAGAAACCGTGTCAAAGCTCACTGAAAGAGAAAAATGCAGGTTGCTGAGGGGTGATACAGGGTTTCAGAAGGTGGGCCTTTACTTGTAACTGACAGGAGGGCAATGCAAAACATATCCAAAATAAATGATTTTTAAAATAAACCAGAACCAGAGGCAAAGGAAAAAGAGATCACAAAAACTAGGGCACTATGCCTGAGAGAAATTGGTGCTGAAGTATAAGATTTTCCCAAGAGTGCAGCAGGCATGTCCAGGCTAGAAAAATACTATTTTGCAAGAAAAACATGAGTGGAATCCTTCAAATAGCAGAAACAATACAAGGAAGAAAAGATGGCAAACTCTTAAGTCACTGTGAATTGCCCAAAACACCTTCACTACACTCTACTGATACGGCAATTCCATAGAGCTTAGGACCAGGGAGGAGCTGAAAAATTTGTAAATGGATTTTTATCCACTTAGCTTTGTGGCATGAAAATATGGTGACAAGAAAGGAAAATGAGACTTGCAATGTGATAAAATCAGCATGTAATACAATGTGTGCAGCACACATCAATATAAACCAGTTTCTACATAGTGACTAACAAGGATGTTAGAGCAAACTATACAGAGTAGGTTTACAAGTGCTCATGTCTGTCATATTGCCAGAACAGCCAGACAGCAGGAGAGAAGCCTTACTTACTGCCTAAGGGTACTGGACTTTTAAAAGAAACCAAGTATCCAACATAGCATCATATGTACAAGCACTTAAGTAATCATACCCAGATCACTGGAAGAGGAATTAATCATAAAAATACTTGTAAACCAGGTCAAAGAAGGGAGTTTCTCACAAAAGCCAAATGCAATACCTACTCTCGAAATGTGATCAAAGCTGACCAGGGTTGTTATGCGGAGCAATGCAGGGTAACAGGCAGCAGAGGAAATCCAGACCGACACACCAGAACACCCAGCTTCCCTCTCCCCAGCATACACAGCATTCATAGCTGGCTTTGAAGAAAGACTGGGGAATCCTCACTATAATGCACGTATTCAAGCTCTGGGAAATCAGACAAGCTGTCAGACACTCCTGCAGCTACCACTAAAGAAAACATTAAAGCTTTTTAGCTGCTAAAATAGCCCCAAGGTTAGGACTCAGAGGAATGTAATTCTAGTGAATGTGTACAGTTTACCTGTAAATGGGAATTCAGTCACATAACATCATCAATATCTACAGACAGGCAAAAGGTCAAGGTGAAAAGACAGCTACAGTTGCTTTGATGCTGTTAATGAGTGCTGAAGAAAAAAGTATCAGAAGCCTCTCCAGCATGCAGAAGCATTCCCTCCTAAGGCATTAGCTGCAGTCTGATACTGCACATCGTGTTCAGACATAAATATGGCTTGATGCTTATAGACCTGCACAAGTAGACAGCTACACTCAGTAGCTATGCAGTTAGAAAAATAATATCAGAACCTACTGCAACCAGCAAGTGAAAGACTCCAGAAACTATGAATGGAGTAGGATAGTTCAAATCAAACTATTTTCCTAGGGCAAGCCATGCAATTGCATGGCAAATGACTACAGAATTAGATAATTATCATTAATATAATATGAATTCTATCATATGTATTTCCTTGGAAAGTCTACCTCGAAAATAAAAAGCATAGACAGGGAGAATGATGAATATTATGCTCCACTGAGAGTGGTCAGCGAGGTCTGGAAGGAACACGTCATCTTGAGCCAACAGCTGATTTTCAAGAGTGCAACAGGAGTACATGGAGAGAAAAAACCCAACAAACCCACAAAAAAGTCTTTGGCCAGTACAGGAAGGATGCAAACTCATGCCAAAATACCCTTTGAAAGGCTTTGGAAGGAATATTTTGTACAATATTGTGATATGTACCTTCCAAAACCCGCCAGTAAATGAAGAACTACTTAATAAAGTGTATTTTCAACTTCAATACATCCAGTTCATAGCTATATAAGATGTAGATTTTGAAATCTACATCTATGGGATGGAATGTTAAATATAATATACATGACCACCATAACCATCTCAGGTAAATACAGCAAAGGAAACATGCCACAGACTGGTTTCCAACAGGAACCTGTGACTGCAGGGGACTTTGAAAAATTACATTCTTAGGAATTACTGGATGGTGGAGATGTGTTTATGGAAGCACAGGGCCTGGGGCACAGCTATAGTGTTTTGGGCCCAGAGTTGGAGCCAGCTGAGTTGTGTTTGCCTTGCTTTGGGCTCATTCCCTCCACAGGGGCTGTGTACAAGGGGAGGGCAGAGAAGAAGGGAAATGGTGGGAAAGGGAGCAGATGAGGAGTGAATGGAAAAAGGACTGAGGAAAAAGTGTGTGTAGAAACAGTGTGACAGAGGGAAATGACCCACTGAGCAGAACTTCTGTAGCAAGGGAAAGGATAACAGCTTGGTCAGGGATGAGAGATCAATATGTGCCAGAGCACATCAAATTACTGATCGTAACGTGAGCAGATGGTACACAGTCCTACCCTACTGCTGGCATGAAGCACAAAACAGGGGTGCTTACACACTTTTTATCTATCTCCACAACCTCAGAGTTCTCCCTACGGTGCTCTGTGCCAGGTCTGCATTTCTGTAATGCCACACGCGTCCAGGTTGCCATGAGCCTGCTGCCTGTTTCTCCTAACTGAGCACCCGTGAATACTTGTGTAATTACCATTAACCGAATCCACGCTCCCAGACAGGCCATGCTGAATTGAGTGGAAAAGACTTGAGGTGTGTAACGAGAAATACAGAAAATCAGGCATTTTGAAAAGTTGCAAGAAAATGAAAGTAGAGTCTACTCCGATTTATTTTCAGCTAGTTAAAATCTAACTGTGCAAAAGTTCAGAGAATCTACTCCTGACCCAGAAAAGCATAAATATAGGAAATAGCTGTTTTGAACCAAGAACAGAGCTTCCTGCAGAATAAGACTTTTACAGTCTGTTTTTGTTTTGTAGGAAGAAAAAGTTTGATTCTCTCAGTAACTTTTCTTTCGAGTTATTTAAAAATTAAATACCTTTATAACAAATATGCATGTATGTATATGGGCCACAGCCATTCTGCCTTTGAAGAAGGTCCCAGGCAGATTACCTCCTTTGCTTCATTGTCTAAAAGATGACTCATGGAGGGATCAGTGTGTTCAATCAGAGAATATTGTGGGTTGTTTTCCTTGTTGCTGTATCTCCTATCTTGTTTTCTGATTGTGTTATCCTCTCCCCTGCGTTCTCTGGAGATGCTTTTCATTCTCTAAGCTCTTGAGCCTGGCTGGCTTTATCTGCTCAAATATCTTGCTTGCTCACCACACAGATTTTCCCAGGCTCTCTTTGCTCTGGTCAAAATACACGCAGGAAAGCTGACTAGACATCACTTCTGGCTCCCTTTTACCTTACATGACCTAAATTAGTACCTAGTTATACTCTTCTTAGTGGTATAATGTGGTGAAGGCAATTTATGTGACATTTTCTAGCATGTTTGGTTCCCATTAGAGAAACTAAGATACTAAAAGACCTCCAATTGGAGGCATATAATTTTACCAGGGAAAAGACCAAGAATCATTTAAATCACATGTGTACATGTAAGCTGATGCATATGGATGCATTTAAGCTTTTAGAGAGCTAGCCATTTCTTTATAATTTCTGCTGTTACTATGGCAACAGCAGTACTTACTCTGGTTCCTTTTGACATTCTTGCTTTGATAGCGGAAAGCATATCGAGCGGGTTGCTGGGGTTTTTTTCCCCTCCATACATTAGTCTGTCTTGCTAAATGCAATGAAAGTAAGTACTGAGTCAGATTCTGTTCATGTTTAGAGAGGCGCAAACTCATTCTTAGCTGCAGAATTGCATAATGTGATCAGCAGCAAAGCTTGGCCATTCTAAACTGCATTGGGAAAATTCTCTGGTGAAGGAGAGTTCTTTCCTTTTAAGCTTTCTGAAATGAGCAGCATCCCAGAGCTAAAAAGAACAGGTTATTTAGCTTTTCCAGAAAATGGTTTATCTTAGTAAAAGTAAAGCTCAGCCCCGCTCTCTGTTCTTTGCTGAATGGAAAGTAGTTTATGAATACTTCATTGAAAATACTGTTTAGTATCATGATTAGATGTTATCATGTTCACTGCTTTGTGAATTGCAATTTATGGATGTTCAGAGGTCTAACTAAACAGTCTGGGAAACAGCCAGATAATACTTGGCAGCACTTGGTGATTAACCCAGAGACTAACTATTTTCCCCTGAAATTATGATGATGAAAACAATTTGGCTATGGTGACTATAATCAGCTGCCCTTCCATACGGAGGAGGCTTAGCATTCACTTAGAACAAAAAAACAGGCTACAGAGAAATACTGTAACTTTCACCTGCATATATTTTCAGTTTGTGACAAAGAGATGTATGCAGCTATACTACTCTTATAGTCTACCAAATAAAAAAATCTCTAATAATAGCATACAAAAAGGCACCTGTAAACATATCTAAACAGTATCTCTGTATGTGATGTGAGGTAATTTCAAGTCCTTTTACTGATAACACAATAACTCTGTTCATGTTTCTGGCAGAGCTTTTAGAGTACATAACACAGGATAGGGAACAGGTGGGACAGTAATCCCTAGTGGGGATTCTATATCAGAAGAGGCCACTGAGAGTCTTCAAGGAAGTCTCTGAACAAGAACCACTTACTGAGATCACGTATCTACTGTGTTCATCAAAGGGTGTTTTTAAAGACCGCAATAGAAGTGGAAAAAACCACCACTTTTATTGGGAAATCTGTCTGTACAAATGAAAACATCCACCACCATTGCATTATCTAGGCAGTAGAGAGGAAGCATTCCAAGATCTGGGATATAATTACAGATTGGTATTAGCCTTGTAGTTCACATTATCACAGATGTCTGTCAAATGGTGCAATCACCTACCATCTTACTGAAAGGTGTTTTCTTTAGTTCTAAAACTGTATTTAAAATCTTAAGACAAAAAGTGGTAAATTATTAAACTGACATATGAGGAACTGGATGCCAAAATCCTGTTTAAAATCAGCAGAGGCTGTATGTAGCAGTACCATTGCAACAGCGATGGCTTAAGAATCTACGTGAATCATAGGTGAAAACAATATATTTGTAGGCTATAAGGCTTAGCTAGAAACAACATGAAGATTTTCAGCCTTTCATATATGGCTGCATGGGACAATAACTACTAGTTAAGTCACCTGAAGGTGATCTTGTTGGCAACCTGGCTGCCTAGCCTTCAAAAGACGATGCTCATGCTGCCGCTCAAGGCAATATGACACCTTTCCCACCAGTTTCCTTCAGCCTCAGTTTATACTTCTGTATCTGTTCCTACACTAGAGGAGGCCACGGTAAGGCTTCATGAGGGATCAGGATTTTTATGAAAGAGAAATACATTGGATTTTTCAGTTCCAAGAGAGTTTCCTTCACTGTGAGCAGCTGTGAGCAGTGTTCTACTGTGAGCAGCTACCCAGCTGAAAGATGTGGTGGGATTCCTTTTTTATTGCCCTTCATTTCCTTCTGATTCAAATATTTTCCATTTGCTTACTCAAGCCTCTAACCAACCCTCTAACCATCAACCATGAAATACGGCTTCCCAGTCAACGCCCCCCATTTAAAGAGGAAGTAGGTCTGTCACAAACCCAGAAACAGGAGAATTATGTCTGTGGTCTATGCCACTTACTGTCCTTTTTCCTTGATAAACAAGCCTTTCTCTTGGTTTTGTCACAGAGCCTTGTGTCAAGTTGAGAGCTAAAACAGCCTCAGAGCTCTCATCCAGGTGGTACATACAGAGCTGCACAAGCCCAGTGATACATGTGACATTCAAGCATCACTATTTGTCATCAACAATGAAAATTCTGTGACCGGTAACTAACCATCAGTTGCCAATACTTCTACTGCCGATAGGCGAAATTGGACATATACTAGCTCAACATCTGAAACCTGTGTTGTTTTTGCAAGATTAACAGGCCTGAAATCCCTCTATTTGAAAAAAAAATGTAGCTGTTTCTTTGAATACATACAATAATAAATTATGAGAGAGAGCAATAATATTTTACTAGTTGTTCTTCAGGTTTGAGCACAGCTTTAAAAGACAATCAGCAGCTGAACTTTATCTCTGTTAAAAGCTTAATATACACAAAGCTAGGGCACAGCTCACCAATTATATTTAAGCGTTATGGCTCCATGGTCCAAGTAGTTACAATGGATTTGCAGTATGTAACACTGGAGTATCACAGCAATCTCTCAAGCCTTCTATTATTAAAACTTTGTTATTATTAAATAACAAACATATATTTATGTTCCAGAAGAGCTTAAAGAGTTTAAAGGAGTCAGGAGAGAGACACAATGTGCATGATGTAGTTCTCAGAGATAACTTCCTTCTCAAAAATTCAGAGTTTTGCTTAGTAAAGGTACCCCAAAATTAGCAAGTTATCTTGGCCAGTTAGTTCTTGAGCATGCAAATCACAAGCTCCTAGTGTCTGCTTAGAACAAAAGAAGATTGAAAACAATTTGTCCAGTGATGTTAGAGATTTTTGTTTCTCGTGTGACTAAAAATGATGGAGAAGGAAAGAAGAGAGAGTGACTTTATGTCTAACAAAATTTTGAAATACATTTAAGTGTGTGTGGATTTTTATCCATTTCAGTATCTGTTGTGGAGGAGAAGCAGAATAAGGTACTTTGCCTTACATGGTTTGTAGCCTTACCTGAAAATTACATCTAAGCAGTTCCGGCACCTTTGGAGACAGGAAACTTAAATTGCTTCAGATCCAGCAGAAGATATTGCAGATTCACTTAACTAACCAGATAAAATAAAAAATTAGCACATGCACTATATATTGCTTCTAATCAGAATACATGTGAGATGAGATGTATTTACATGCTGCTCTTATTGTTGACTGACAAGGCCAAAGTCATATTTCAGTACAAGGGTGGCCTGAAATGAGAAAGAAGTTTTTAATTCCCAAGCCATTTCAGCAAAAAATAAAAAAAGAAAAGACAGAAGGGCAGAATGCAAGAATTCAGTACTGAATATAAGAAACAGAAACACTAAGCTCCTGAGAGCTCAAAGGAACTTCTTGCATCATAAGAGATTGTATTGATCACTTCCCTGGTCCTGCTGGTCACACACAGGCCAGGACACTGTTGGCCTCCTTGGCCACCTGGGCACACTGCTGGCTCATGTTCCGCCAGCTGTTGACCAACATTCACAGGTCCCTTTCTGCTGGGCAGCTTTCCAGCCACTCTCCCCCAAGCCTGTAGCATTGTGTGGGATTGTTGTGACCCAAGTGCAGGACCTGGCACTTGGCCTTGTTGAACCTGATACAACTGGCCTTGGCCCATCAATCCAGTCTGTCCAGATCCCTCTAAAGAGCCTTCCTACTCTCAGACAGATCAACACTCCCACTCAGCTTCATGTCATCTGCAGACATACTGAGGGTGTGCTCAATCCCCTTGTCCAGATCATTAATGCAGAGATTAAACAAAACTGGCCTCAGATTGAGCCCTGGGGAACACCACTGGTGACCAGCCACCAACTGGATCTAACTCCATTCACCACCACTCTTTGGGCTTGGCCTTCCAAACAGTTTCTCACCCAGTGAAGGGTACACCTGCCCAAGCCATGAGCAGCCAGTAACTCCAGGAACATGCTGTGGGAAATAGTGTCAAAGGCTTTACTAAAGTCCATGTAGATAACATCCACAGCCTTTCCCTCATCCACCTTGTCACAGAAGGAGTCAAGCAGGACCTGCTTCTCATAAACCCATGCTGACTGGGCCTGATGACTTGTTTGTCCTGTATGTATCATGTGATGGTACTCAGGATGATCTGCTCCATAACCTTCCTCAGCACCAAGGTCAGACTGATATGCATACATATACATGAGGATATAAGGGCATCCTGCCACATCTCAGCTACATCTGCATGGTGACTGGTAGCTAGTGCCAAGCAGATCAACAGCTAGTGAACGCCAAGGCTGTGTTTATACCAGCTCATCATCTGCAGTCCATGTCTGTTTATGGAACTCACAATACTGTGAAATAATGTGTAAAATAATGTGCTGTATGTTTCTTCATCACCAATTTGTCTGTTAGCCTAGGCAGGGCAGGAGCTGGAGATTGGCTCTGCTCTGGCATCACTGGGGCAGGGACTGATGCCATGGGGGCTGCTGGGGTCCTGGGACATGGGCAGGATGGGAGAAGTGTCAGGAGACAGGGATAGTAGGGTCTGCAGTGCCCCTTTGGGCACAGACAGTCTGGTCCATATGAATCATAAAATCATAGAATGGCCTAGGCTGGAAGGGACCTTAGAGATCATCTAGTCCAACCTCCCTGTCATGGGCAGGGACGCCTCTCAACTAGATCAGGATACTCAAGGCTCCATCCAACTTGGCCTTGAACACCTCCAGGGAGGGGGCAGCCATGACATCTCTGGGCAATTTATTCCAAAGTCTTGCTGCCCTCGTACTGAAGAATTTCTTCCTAAGGTCCAATCTAAATCTATTCTCCTTCAACTTATGCCCATTTCCCCTTGTCCTACTGTCAGTGGACACTCTTGTAAAAAGTCCCTCCCCAGCCTTCCTGTAGGTTCCCTTCAGGTATTGGAAGGCAGCTATTAGGTCCCCCCGAAGCAGCAGAGATCTCTGAATCCAGACTGATGCACACAGTTCAGCACCATATTTGGGAAGTTTCAGTTGTAGACTGAAAATAAAAAAAATCTGAGGCAAAGGTTCATTTTCAACATGGTAGCCTCTCTTGCCAGACAGGATATTCTGATGATGTTCTTGTGTTGAACAATATGAAACATCAAACAAGTCGCTTTAAAATAACATGGGTGGATCTAACTGTCTCCATATGCACATATTTAAAGCATCATTGTTCAATTAATACTTCATACGGTTAAAAAAAAAGAGTAACAAAAATATTTCATCTGGAAGTATGATCAAAGATCAGTTCCTTGCTGCTGAATGTTGTGAGAGTATATAATACAGGACATAAGTCAACTTCTTTTTCCAAATGTCTTTTGGTTTAATACTTTGAAAGTCTTACAGCTTTTATTGCACAGACTATATAAAATGTTAGGGGAAGGGAAATATATATATCTATTTCTCAAATCATCCTGAAATACCACAAAGAGGGAGGGAAAAATTAGAAAGTCATATTGCAGAACTGTTCTTGTCTAGGAAAGAGTAAGCATGATATCATAGTGGATAGTTTATAGGGTCACTGTAGTAAAAAAGATTATTTTAAAGGACAAACTCCTGGATTTCTTAACTTTCAGCTGTTAAAATTATACCTTCTAGTAAAAAGTGGGAATATCCTGTCATCACAGCAATAATAAGCCTGTATATTGGAAATATGAAAATGCACTGTTAACATGCATTTTCAGCTATTTGTATTTTAGTGAATAAACACAGATCAGAATTATGTCAGAAAAAGAACTTCTCTCCATGTAGCATTTCTTATTCTATGTCATATTCACATATACTCAGAGAAATATCCAGCTATGCTACTGAATGATAAAGGTTATGGCTGTCTATAATTCCCAGTGATACTGCTGCAGAGACAGTATTGGCTCTGTGGTCTCCTTCCAAGCGCAACAAAGACCTTGTGGGTTAAAGGCTGTCATTGGATTCCAGATTTCTGCATTCTTTGCTTGGCTCTGTTGCCAATATGATGTGTTACATGAAGCCAATATACTCCATCCTTTCTAACCATGAGTTGAAAACTGAAATAAATATTTCCCTGTGTCACTGTGGTGAGATGTAAGAAAAGATAATCACCCATTGGGAAAAGTTGTAGGGGCTGGAAGGTCAGACTAGCACATTGGACTTGGACCTACCATCACCCCACCAATTCACCTTTTTCAAGTAGGGAGATGTGTTGCTAGAGATATGTCTATTCAGTGGCTTCAGTAGGTGCAGGCATTTCCTTAAACTTGAATCAGTTTCTTCCAGAGAGGGACAAAACCAGATCTGAAATAAAGAAAAGACCACAGCTTTCATAGTTTTCCAGTTCCTTTTTTCCCCTGGAAGTCCAGACAGAGAGGAGAAATATGGTGGGCTCCACAACGCTGAAATCAACAGAGCGAAATAAAGATGATTTATCCAGAAGTCTTACTATGGTGAAAATGAGTGAAGCAGATTAATGCTAAAAGTAAAAGAACCCACCAAAACACACCACAAAACCAGAACCCAAGAAATATAAATCTAACAGGCTTCCTAGCATGTAAAGGGATAAGCATCTTTTAATATACATATGGACACAGTATATGACTACTTCCTATCCCACTTAGTGTCTGTCCCCAGGGAAGATTTATGTTTCTCAGCATTTTCTCAGCATTTTTGTTTTGTTCTCTGTGGTTTTATGATTTTTAGTTTTGCACTTTCAGGGGTTTCAGTGAATTCCCATTCATTTTGCTTAAGTCACAACTCTGAATTCCTTGTAACAAGAAGAAGTAGTTTTTGATATGTTATCAAAAATGTAATGGGAAAAGTTTTATGTTCTAACCACAAGCAAGATGCCAGACTTTTGTCTGCTGTGGATAAAAAGTATGGGTCTAAACAGACCTGAAGAAACATTTATTTTCTCCTTTTAGCAAGAGTATGAATTCAGCTGTATATGATTCAAGACACTAGAGTCGAGGTACCTTGGAAAATGCCCCTTTCACAAGATGCCATGTTCAGTACAGAGACTATTACGTGCAGTTAGCAAGTCCTTTCACCGTGCTCTTTTGAATCCCAGTTTCAGACATCTCTAACACCAAAACAAGGTCAGGGTGTTTAGAAACCATGTGTGTTCAGTTTGGGGTTTTTTTAAATGTTTTACCTGAAAAGACTGCTGAATCTTTTGTTTCTGACCTTAGCCTAAGGTCAGCTTGAAGCTAAAGCAGAGAAAAAGTATTGTATGGATTTTTTTTTAAACTGAATAATAACAATACAATTAGTATGTCAAACATTTTCTAATTCAACACTTCTCTTGAATATTTCGGTCTAACCTGAAAATTTATCCTCTTGCTCCAAACCTCCTTGGGATGGGCAACTTGCAGTATGTGAGATATGCACTCCTCGCCACATTTCAAAATGAAGACTATCTGTCTCTATTCTTGGGCCAGACTTCTGGCATACAAATGTGTGTTGCACCTGAGTAGAAACTTTCCTCCTGCAGACATCTGTCTGCATCTCTATTGCAGTAAAGCTGGTAGCATAAATCATGTAAACGAATGTCATGCATTTGATTTGCTTTGAAGATGAACAGAAAGGCCATAGGGAGGAGATTCCCAGCAAACTAGGGAAGATGGAAAGGAGTGTACTACAACAGGCAATATACTGTTGGCATTGGGTTAAGGCAGACCTAAATGTACACAGGGAAGAGAGTCAGGTAGCTGAAAATGAAGAACCTGCCATCAGTGTCATGCAAGCCTTTCATTCCCCTTCAGTACAAGCGGTGCTCACATACTGAACTTTGAAAGTTTGAAAATTTTTATGGAAAATTGTTCTTTATGTCGTGGTAGTCTTTTTTTTTTTTCAAAGGAGGAGCAGATAATGCAAGTGTAATATAAGATTTGCTGGGGTTTGTATCATCATTGAAAAAATATCAAGTCTCTGGTAGAAATTGATGGGAGTGGTACCTGTGGCTCATGAATAACTCTAATGGCAGAGCACGCTGGAGCTTCTCATACACCCTGAATGAATGTAAATACACAGAGATTATCTGGCAGGTTTTGGTGGTAGCTGCTGCTGGTTTTCACCCTTTTTTTACACATATGGCTTCAGATGAAGAAGACTTGTATAGTCTTTTACAATGTACTGTATAATAATCACAAAAGAAATCATACAGTTTTCAAAGCAAATATGGCAAGTTCTTAAAGACCACAGTGTGCAGTGGTGGGGAGCATCTGGGTCACCACTTCTGTACTGTCACAGAAGTGACCAGGGATACTTGAGGAACGTGAGCTTTTCCTGACCTAAATTTAACTGCTTATTAGAATCAACCGATACTTGTTTCTTCCTCACATTATTCTTAACAATTAAAACCAGGATTTGCAGATGGTTTAATTTTTTAGCACTTCTAAAATGACACTACTTACATGCTGACAAGAGTAGATAGATTTTACTGAATGTAGCAAAGAAGTGAAGAAACCCTGTGGCCCAAAAGTTGGTCGAAGTACCTCTGAAATAAGTTGTCTGCTAGATGAACACCTTTTGCAAATACTTCCTTTGTTAGGTTGCTGTGCAACCAACTTTCCAGATGGGGCTTGTGATAGCAACAAAAATATGTGGCTATGAACACCAAATGTTGTCATTCTAGCTCTGCTGTTAGTGAGATGGCAGAGGAGATGGTAGATACAAATGGTTGAGCCCTGAAGGAAGCAACTGTGTTTGAAAAACTTCCCTTTAGCAGAATGAAAATATTGGTCTGCTGTGCTATCTTAATACTAGTTTGAATATGATTCTCCAAGGTTGAGTTGGTAGTCAGTAGGACCTTTCTTCTTCTTAGTCTAGTAGCCTAGTAAGGTGGTTTTCAGGGCTGAGCTACATCCTCCATTCACTTTAAACGAAAGTATAATTATTATTAGAAAATAAAAATTATTTCTATAATCCATCTCTGAATGTATTTTCGATGTTACATCCACTCTGAGTTGCAGTGAAGAAGTAATATTTTAAAAAAAGTCAAATTTCCTGCATGGTGTCTCATGTTAAACTTATTTTCAAATCTCTTCAGCTATAGCCTGTACTACAAAAGGGAAGGCTTTTTTATCTGTATCACTCACATGCACTGGCATGTCTTAGTTCTCAAGAATCCCTCACCAGAGAGGTAAAAAGGAGTTTAAACCACTGGAAAAAATATAACATTTGTTGTGTTACTATGATGTCTGATTCCTAACAGAAGCAAGGAAAATTGAGGGTAAGACTTTAAATCAGTTCTTCAGCCTTAAGTATATCAAAAGAAATGGGGACAAATTCCAACTGTAATTTGGCACTAATAGACTTCTGTGGAAGCAACCTTCATTCTTTCACATGCCCACTTGACTGAAGCACTGTCTAGAAGTTAATTAAATTGCACCATCTTTTTTGTGAGTGCATTTTGTAGTCTTTCCATTACTTGATTGTTTCTTCTGTTTAATGCCTTAATTTCTTAAGGTAGCATTCCAAAGAGAAATGTCTTAGAACAACTGAATCTGAGGTTCTTTCGGACCTATCATCACATGCCTACACACATGAGGATTCAACATGAGAATGTGGCACAGAGTCAATGAAGCATTTACAGCACTTCCCTACCTTTAGAGATTTGAGGCACATAGGGAGCCACATGTACAGATCTTTTTTTTCTTTAACTTTGTAAGACAAAGCTTGCCTGTTTTCTTAACATACCCTAACAAAAACTACTATAGACTTACAGGTCATTTGAATAGTAGGATATGAGCCTATTTAAAGAGATCTTTACATGCAGAACCAATACATACCAGATTGTATGTGAGACTGACTTCAAATCAGTCTTCACCTCATTAAGTGCAGCATATTTACAGCACAAACTAGCAGGTCCCATTTTGCAAAGTATAGCTTTCCAGAGCTTCCACGAAGCCTGTTACTTACCTTCTCTTCCTTGATGACACGGCTCACGAGAAAAAAATTGAGGTTTCTTAGTCCAGCAAGGACTTTCATAAACTTAATCAGTTTTCTCTACGGCAACATAGAAGTACCTCTCAGTTCTTCTGAGTTCCTTCTGCTGCATCCTGATTTATTTCATACCACAAGCCTGGAATAGGGTACACACACAAATATAATTTGTTAATCAGCTGCTCATCTCGTGTCTCGCTTTTACAAAGCCATGCTTCAGGGGCACTTTAAACTACACAACCATCTCCCTTATCTCTGCTTCAACTACCAGCTCTATGCAACTACTGCTGCTCTCAGGTCTATAATGAAAGTACAAACATGGATTTGACAGATGGACAACTCGGTGGATAAAGAACTGGCTGGATGCTTGCACTCGAAGGGTTGTGGTCAATGGCTTGAAGTCCACATGGAGACCAGTGACAAGTGGAGTTCCTCAGGGGTCTGTTCTGGGTCCAGTGCTGTTCAACATCTTTGTCAGCGACATGGATGACGGCACCGAGTGCACCCTCAGTAAGTCTGCCGACAACACCAAGCTGTGTGGTGCCGTGGACTCACTTGAGGGAAGAGATGCCATCCAGAGGGACCTTGACAGGCTTGAGAAATGGGCCAGTGCAAACTACATGAGCTTCAACAAATCAAAATGCAAGGTCCCGCACCTGGGCCGGGCTAATCCCAGACACAAATACAAACTGGGCACGGAGTGGGTTGAGAGCTGCCCTGAAGAGAAGGATTTGGGAGTGTTGGTAGACGAGAAGCTCAACATGAGCCGGCAGTGCGCTCATGCAGCTCAAAAGGCTAACCACATCCTGGGATGTATCAAGAGAAGCGTGGTCAGCAGGTCAAGAGACGTGATTCTCCCCCTATACTCTGCTCTTGTGAGATCCCACCTCGAATATTGAGTCCAGTTTTGGTGCCCCCACCATAAGAGAGACATAGACCTGTTGGAGGGTGTTCAGAGGAGGGCCACAAGGATGATCCAGGGGCTGGAGCACCTCTGCTATGAGGACAGGCTGGGGGAGCTGGGATTGTTCAGTCTGGGAAAGAGAAGACTTTGGGGGGACCTAATAGCTGCCTTCCAATACCTGAAGGGAACCTACAGGAAGGCTG
>NW_009697270.1:103319-109215 GCF_000703405.1 Apaloderma vittatum | reverse complement strand
TAAATTGCCCAGAGATGTTGTGGCTGCCCCCTCCCTGGAGGTGTTCAAGGCCAAGTTGGATGGAGCCTTGAGCATCCTGATCTAGTTGAGAGGCGTCCCTGCCCATGACAGGGAGGTTGGACTAGATGATCTCTAAGGTCCCTTCCAGCCTAGGGCATTCTATGACTCTATGATTCTATGGTGAGAGCTTGCCAAGTGCTTACGTCTCCTATACAAAGTGTTCCAGGAAAGAGAACTCTTGTCTGCCTTCAAATTCAGGATAAAGCACATGGCAGTTTTAAAGGAGAGAAATATTTTGCAAGTGTTCTTCAGATTTTTCATTCTTTTTAGAGAAACGGTGCAACTGAGAGAGAGAATGATTGTGCCGAGGTGTGTCTGAGCATCCTCCGCCCTGATGTTTTTCCTCAGAGCTTTGAAGATACGATGTGCAAGTGCTGAGCAAGGTTCCAGAAACTGCTGGCAACATGCTGTGGTGTATTTATTTCCTTTGCATGGGCTTATTACCAATTTTGCACATAACTTGTGACCTGCTGTTTCCCTTTATGGCAAGCAACCAAAGGGAATGCAGGTCCTTAATGAGAACCAATCCATTTTGCAAATGGACTTCAGAGCAGCTTTTACAGGCAGCAGGATTGCAAGCGTTAATACTGTGAAGATGCCCAGAAAAATATCCCCTACTGCATATTTCTGGGTGTTAAGTACTTAAAAAAAAAAAGAAGAAGAAGAAGAAAAAAGAGAGACATTTTGGCTATCATTAACTATGAGCCATAATAAGGTCGTTTCTGCCATTTGTTGCTAGACAGCACCCTAAAGCTATTCAGTGGGATTATCTTAATAACTTTTTCTTTAGAAAGCAGCTGTTCACCAGATGTTCTGCAACTCATACAGCAAATCTACAGGTAGTTATACTCCTTTCTTTTTCAGCCACAAAAAAGGCAGATAGGTTTGAAATCTGGCTTCAACTATCCTCTTAATATTGCCTTCTATAGAAAAATAGAAAAAAATAACATCTACAGAGTAGTATCCATAAATCGTCACATACAAACATGTACGCGTGCTAATTACTTTAATATATGTTACAAAGATGCCTTTCATGATGTACTAGCTACTGTGAATCTGGAACTGATTAATCTATGAAACTCTCCTGTGACTCCAGAAGTATCTGCCTATAACATTAGGATTCATTCCCTTAATTCTGTAAAAAACAACTTTGATGTGCACATTTTTTACTAGGCATTGCAGCATATTTTATTACCAAATTCTAACAGAAAAACTATTGAAGACGTGGAAGATACTTGAACATGGGATTGTTTAAAGCGAAGTAATGATTTATTAACTATCACAAAAATTGTTAGAGCAATGATGCAGCATAAAAGATTGAGAAGGGTTTTGTAGAAGACAAAAGCCTTTCAGAACTGGTCAGAGAGATGATTTTTCAGAAACAGAAGCTATTCACCAGACTAAGCCAAGAATACCCCACCCATGACAATTTATAAGGAGTGTATATCACATTGTGTTAGGAAAAGAACACAAAGCAAACTTAATTGTTTGCTGTGATTCAGTTTTCCCCCTTATTTTAATTTGTTTCTTAAGATTATTGTTTTAAGTCTGAAATTTCAAAGTACATCTGCAACAAAAAGGGAGATCTGTAGCATCTAAAAAGAGGCATAAAAAGAACTGCTGTTCCTAGAAAATGAAATTGAGAAATTTGGAGAGGATAATTAAACCAACTGGACCTAGGTATCTTGTACCAATGAATGAAACTGGCAGTGGGCTGAAGCAGATATATGTAAGAGGAAGGCCCAAAGGGTAGTGATGAACTTGGATTGTTCATGGACAAGTTAGGGACATTTCTGGAAGATGTATCTAGAAACTGTTCAGAGAAAAAGATTATCCTTATGTGGGATGAGGGATGACAAGGTGTCCCACTTCAGTTAAGTCTTACAAGTTTCTGTCATATCAGTCTCCTCTTTCTCTCCACATGTTTTAGAAGACAGGGCAGAGGAACAGACACCAGCAGGTGAAATCAGGCTGGCTGAACTTACCTCTTCAGAAGTTTGCAAGGCAACCATGAAAACTACATACCTGATGAAATACATCTTTGCCATCAAGAATCCTGCAGGTGAAGTAGAAACATTGGTGTGGGAATTCAAGAAGAGCTCAGAAAATCTTTGGTCTATACAGATTTTTAAAGTGCTGAGCGTGGAAAAAGCTTTTGCTGCAAGGAATCCTTGGCTACTCACCTGGCACAGCCTGACTAGGGTGACTACAGGGCCTACTTCTCTATACTGCTTGTACATAGCTGGGGATCCTTGAGCACTATAGCCACATTCTGTGTGTGTGTGTGTGTCTATTGATTTTTCCTAGAACTCTGCAAGATCAAGGCATTTGGTAAATGAGAGTGTGTCATATTGTGGAAAGGTATTTGACAAACATATTCATTGATATGAGCCCCTCATTTCTACCTTATTGTAAGGATAAACTATAGCAAGGTCCCTTTGCATGCAAGAAGGCTTTAGCATAAAACAGAAGTATGGAATGCCCAAAATTCCACTCCAGGTGGAGGCCTTGTAGAGAATTTAGAGGACAGCACATGGTACCAGGTATGCAGATACATGTGTTTATGGTTTTCCTTGGATGTCTTAAAAATGGAGCAGACCAACCTTCATCTTAATTACAGGCACAATATAAAAACATAAGGCAGATGAATGGCTGTATGGCCAGATTTGGTCATGGTAGAAATAGGGAAGAATTTTGGCAGTAAAAAAACTGTAATATTCATCCCATAGGAATGATACTGCATTACCAACAGAATGAGTTGATAATGCTGCTATGCTTGTGTGTACATTTGTGTTTACACAAATGTACTTAGGAACTTGCTCTAAACAAAAGTCTGCTCTCAACTCATAATGCTAAAGCTGCCTGATTAAAGTGGAACTGGAGTAGAGTATCAGGCATATGGACTTGTGACAGAAATTATATGCACTGGAAAATAACATGACAGAAATTATATGCACTGGAAAATAACATCACCACTTACTTTCTTCCAAAAAAGAAAATATTGTAATTTAAAGTGAATGAAGTATAAAATGTAAGGGCAAATCATGGACCTTATTCATGTAGAGCCCAGCACAAGAACACAGGTGCATCTCCACATTTGCATCCTAGGTTTCATATAGGTTTGTTTTGCCAGTAGTCATGGAGTCAGGACTTGCCCGTCTGATGCTGAAGTTACATTCCAACCTCAAAGCAGCAATTAACTTTACATGAGGTATTAACATCCTCAACACAAATGACAGGCAGTGTTAAGCTGGATCATCTGTGGATATGTTTGCCATACCTCAGCTACCCTGTCTTCTTCACTGGTTTGGCTCAGGTGTACTTTCTTCTAGAGCTTCTGCCTGCAGTCAGTGTCAGTATTATCAACACCCACAGGCATTTGTCTGTGAGCAGCTAACAAAGCGAAAAACAGCTTCTATGTTTGTCAACAGTCTGTACCGTCCAAAGAGTTAAATTGACATTAGACATTGGCACTATGGACAATCCTAGATAAATGAGCAAATCTAGTGTAGGTAATTCAGTTTCACAAAAGCCAGATTATAGCAGAATAATTTAGAGGACATGTTTAATACTTGCCGAAGTGAATGCATGGAGACTATCCATCTGTTCTTTGAGGAAATTGCAAGGCCATCTTTCAGGGCAGTTATACAAATGTTAGATTTAAATCAACTTGTACATTCATTTTCTGCTGTCAAAAAAGCAGAAAAAGAACATTGCAATATAGCTGTGCATTTGGAAGGGTATATATATTCACTCTCAATTTTAGCATTTTTCCCCTCTGTATTTTTGCTTCTTTAAGTGAGACTTTTAATAAAACAATAATGTAATAATTTAGAAGGATACAATAGAGTTTGCTGAAGACCAAGGATCCCTAGTCAGGGACTATCACGATGCAACTGTAATAAAACAGAATTCCTGAAAAGCTCCTAGACATGCACTAGTCCCCAGACTTCAGGCACTCAAGGTTCTCTATATCTCTAGCATAAAATCAGAAAATAATTGTAGGCTTGCACCTGTTTTCTGCTCTGAAAAATAACTAATGAAATGACATTTTGTGAAACCTCTGCTTCTTTTCACAGTGATTGCAGTTGCAGAGCTACTTGTTATTTTTCTCTACAGTCAGGTTCTAAGGTGCAGAGTGAATATTTTCAGTCTTCTATATTGCTACTAGAGATGTAGGTGCACTGCATTGCAGGGGAGGTTGCAGAATTGAAAACTGAGGTGAGTCTTGGATAACTGCATCGGGTAAATCAGGTACCAGTGGTTGTCCTTCTTCCTAGCAATTGGGCAAAGGAAGCAACTCTGGATTTTGAGCCTGATCAAAGCCTGCCAAAGGAGTGGATGCAGGCTGTAGTTCTACCTTCTGGACCCCTTTAGAGCAGGATAATGCCTCCCCCATAGCTTGTAACAAGGTAAACAGCACCCATGTGCACACACCTACAGTGGGGGAGATTATCAGGTGTCAAGCTTTTATGCAAGGAACACATGTGCCCAAAATGCCATTATGCCATCTATAACTAACAGTAGAAGTGTAATTAAATATATGTTACCAAAGAATAGGCACTTGTGTTTACAAGATTCATTAAAGGAGGGGGCAATACTATTCAATCAGCGATCCGGATGAGGGAAGAGAGTGCACCGTTTGCTGATGACACAAACCTGGGAGGAGTGGCTGACACCCCAGAAGGCTGTGCTGCCATTCAGTGAGACCTGGACAGGCTGGAGAGTTGGGCAGGGAGACATCTTATGAAATACAACAAGGGCAAGTGTAGAGTCTTACACCTGGGAAAGAACAACCCCAAGTACCAGTAGAGGTTGGGGACTGACCTGCTGGAGAGAAGTGCAGGAGAAAGGGACCTGGGGATCCTGGTGGACAGCATGACTATGAGCCAGCAATGTGCCCTTGTGGCCAAGGCCAATGGCATCCTGGGGTGTATTAGAAGGGGATTTTCAAGGTCCTCTTCCCCCTCTACTTCGCGCTGGTGAGGCCACATCTGGAATATTGTGTCCAGTTCTGGGTCCCTCAGTTCCAGAGGGACAAGGAACTGCTTGAGAGAGTCCAGCGCAGAGCCACAAAGATGATGGTGTGGAACATCTCCCTTATGAGGAAAGGCTGAAGGAGCTGGGTCTCTTTAGCTTGGAGCAGACTGAGACATGACCTCATTAATATTTATAAATATGTAAAGGGTGAGTGTCAGGAGGACGGAGTCAGGCTCTTCTCAGGGCTGTCCAATGTTAGGACAAGGGACAACGGGTGCAAGCTGGAGCATAGGACGTTCCACAAAAACATCAGGAAAAACTTTTTCCCTGTGAGGGTGACAGAGCCCTGGCACAGGCTGCCCAGGGAGGTTGTGGAGTCTCCTTCTCTGGAGACATTCAAAACTCACCTGGACGCGTTCCTGTGTGACCTACTGTAGGTGATCCTGCTCCGGCAAGGGGGCTGGAGTAGGTGATATTGCGAGGTCCCTTCCAACCCCTGACATTCTGTGATTCTGTGATTCTGTAAAATTACATAAAATCAAAGAATCTGAGAATCAAAGAATCAAAGAATATAGGTCACAGCAAATTAGAAACCTGTGTAATGCTCCCTTAGTTATGACAGAATAAAAAGAAATCCCACAAATTGGTTTAAAACCAGCAAAAAGTGCAGGTGCATTTATTTTAAACTACTTCATATAACATGTACATTCACCTTACTAGGCACTCGTGACAGTCCTTCCCCCTACATATGGGGCCTTGTGGGTGTTTGGATCAGTATGATTTCCCTCTCCAATAACCAGCTCCTCTCTGGAAAGAGGCACTCCTTTTGTTTTTGTCGATTCTTGGGCTGTTGCCC
>NW_009697270.1:0-103301 GCF_000703405.1 Apaloderma vittatum | reverse complement strand
AGCAGGAAATCACGCCAGTGCTCTTGGAGCCAGTTGGTCTCCTATTATCCTATTCCTGTGGAATGGCTTATCTTGAGTCATTGTTTCCTTACAGCCTCTTTTTAGACTTAATCAATGTACTCATACAGTGACTACCCTGTAATAAGGTCAGCAATGTATTTATACATTGTTATGGCCCACTCAACATCTATCACAACAGTTAACTTGTCTGATTTCTGTCATTGTAGAGATGGGCCTTAGGCCCATAACTTCTTGGCTGAACTAAAAAATATCTTTTAGAAGGATACCCAAAGCTTAAATAATTTTTGGAAAATATGATCAAATACTTCATAAAAACAAATGTGTAATGAAGCAAAGAAATACAACCAGAAGATGAAAGACTGGGCAGTCTTTTTTCTTCAAGAGATGGGAACGTGATATCTGAGACAATAAATAATATTAGAAAACAATTTCAACAACAAAGTAATAAAAAGGACCAGGAAGAATACCCTAGAGATCATCTTAGTTGTATCTGGTTTCAACATCAATTCATGAGTGCACTAATATTACTCATTCCTGCCCCCTCCCAATAAGACGCAGTTTTGTGTAACCCAGTAATCCACCACATCCCCTCTCTGCCAATTAAATAGCTTAAAGACGTTTATTTAGTCTCTCTAGCTTTCAGGATGAAAGGCTTTTTCCTCAAATACTCAAGGGTTGTAGATACAGAAGGTTCAAGTTTTGTTCCATATACTAACCTGGTATATTCTTGGCCAACCCTCAGATTACAATCATCTGTGCAATGGGAGTGCACCGTGGTCTGGAAGTACGTTGGCTGCTGGTAGGTGATCTCCCTGCCCTCTGTGACTGTAGTTCAGCCGAGCAATGCAGGTCTTGATTCAGATTTCTTGTCTGAGGGTTCTGAAGCAAGGAATCTACACTGGACCCAACTCTTCCTCAGTGCAAAAGCAAAGAAGACAGGAGGCAGCCAGAGCTGCCTATGGCAATCACAGGTCACCGGCTGGAGCAGGATTAACTATTTGGTTTGGGTTTCCTTAGGTGGCTAGAAAAGTAAGATGTATGAAGACGTTTCCAGATTAATAGGATAAGGATAGGAAGGATTCTAAATTTCTAGGAGAAGGAGGCTTTCTAGACTAACCTACCCAAAACTGCCAGATCTCTACATTAGGAGAAGAAAACTTTCAAAAGGCTTGTTTCATCCCTTTTATAGATTATTTACAAATAAAGGGATTACCAATGGAATAAGAACAGTAATGAGAAGTGTTATTGAAGTACTCTTATGAACAAGCAATAAAACTAAACCCATCTTGGACTAGGTGTGAATTATTCTGAATTAGACTCTGGGATTTGAACCAGGTAGGTATAGAGCTCAAACATGAGGACTTCATCTTGTCTAGAGTTCCCTGGGGCAGAGCAATGAGATCAGCAGCCTTTCCTAGCACACAGGAATTCCTGCATGGGCAAAGCTGGGTTATACCCAAGAGGTTAGGTCCCACATGGTGCTCTGTCACTCTATGCACAAAATCAAAAGCTTTACCGTGGTGATAAGCTCTGCAGTGGCATTTTTCAAGCAAAGGCAAGAGTGTCAAGCTTTAACTAGTTGCATCAGCAGAGCGCAGCTCTAACTTTTACAGGACCGGTAGACAAAAATAGAAACTTGCTTTTAGCATGATTTTAACCAGGCCTTGTTCTGTCAGCAGGTAAGGACCATTAAAAAAACTTCTACCATTCTGCAAGGACACGCTGATACTCCATGCATCCTCTAAGCTTTTACTTCTCTAATTCACCTTCTCATCAAGTTGACAGGGTCAAAAAATACATGAATCTGGCAGGCTTGACTGGACTGAAAAATGATGAGTTACAGCATTTATGATAGACTGTATGGATGTGGAGCCATATTAAGGAAAAGTGATTAGTGACATTTTTACAATTTTACATTTTGCCCAATAAATCTCATAGTAGATAAGTATGAGAATTTGTGCAAGAACCTTGCCATGTTCATTATTTACAATCATGATTTTTTTGGATCTTCACTGTAACTGAATCCCTGTTTGCCTCTATAACTCTCTAACACATTCTAACTTTTGTTTCTAACTTTTGAACCTTCTAATGGCAAATAGAAAGATATTAAATCACTGTGATCATAACTAGCTTATATATGCAGGGAGAATAGCTCCATGTAATATTATTTTTGGTATTTATGTCTGAAAAATTTGAAAGAGGAAAAAAAGTGACATGGAAAATGTGGAGATAGAACTGTGAATGAAAACTTGGAGTTCTATGAGAACTGTAGATTAGATAATTGGGTTTCCTGATTTTCCAACGAGGAAAGAAGATAAATTTGGCTAAAGGCTCATAATTTTTTTGGTGGTAAAGTGAAATCTGCGAGGTGATAAATGTCAAATGAAAAAAAAAGATGATGGTAGAAACAGAAATGATGACTGGCAGAGCTACAAATGTTAAGAAGAAAATGCATATACTAGGCATTGATTCTTGCAATAGGGTAGCTCATTAGCAGTTGATGGAATGTTGATGGAGAAAAGATAGAAACATGTCATTAATATTTCTGTTCTGCATTTATAAAGAAGTAGAATGAGATACTCATCTCACAAGAGAGAACTAAGTTTTTAACCACTCTGCTAAGCAGTATTCAGCGAGAGAGAAACTAGGAAAAAATTATCAGGTCCGAATATCTTAAATGCAAAAGTCCTTAAAGTTTTTCCTGAGGGATCTTTAGTCCAGGAGAATGAACTTTTAATAATGCTTTGAATACCAGC
This sequence comes from Apaloderma vittatum, assembly GCF_000703405.1. Taxonomy (NCBI): domain Eukaryota; kingdom Metazoa; phylum Chordata; class Aves; order Trogoniformes; family Trogonidae; genus Apaloderma; species Apaloderma vittatum. The sequence goes on along the minus strand of NW_009697270.1, from coordinate 100,524 downwards.
AGGATTCCAGAAGGCAAACACTGTGAGGGAGTCAGGGAGGGCAAGGGAGATAACCCAGTGGACTAGAGCAGACTTCTGTTAATCTCTCATGAAATTAATGGAAAAATTAATATGTTATTGCCACAGCTAGAGGTATTCAAGGACAGTGATATAATTAATATGTGCTTTTTTTTGTAGGAAGTAAGTTCATTTAAACAAAGTACAGGTCATTACTTGATGAGAAAACAAGATTGGATTATAAAAGTAACAAAGCAGATATAACCTGTATTAGGCATTTGGGAAGGCATTTAACTCTTTAAAATGCATTTTATTTAATTTTAACATAAATAGATGTTATGAAGCATCAACAGAGCACTTCAAATGCATTGGGAACCAGTTTTCTGGTGTGCCCTATTCCAACAGCCTAGGATGTCAGTGCAGCAGGGGTTGCCACATTGGTGGCAAAACAAACACAAGGATCTACATGTGGCAGCAGAGCTGTACCTGTGACAAGTGGTATGTAGAGCCACTGTCCTACCCATTTCACGTGTGGACCCTGTGATATTCCCTACTACATCAGGTAAAGGTGCTGTTGTAACCTGCAAGTGGATTGAACCACTGTTCCACATCCCATAACTGTTCTCCTACGCTTTTCTGGTACATTGAGTTGCAGCTCTGGTTACTTGATTTCATGCAACGCAAATGCCTCATAATTTTTTTTAACTCCTCAAGGCAAGAACTACCTGTGGCTTACTTACCCATACAGCGCCAAGCCGCATGTGCCATTGACGCCTGTTTACAAAGGTGTTTTTATGCGTGCAGGTCATCTGCTGGCACATGTTAAAGTTTGAGTAGGTGCAAAGAACAATACTCGTTTATGCTAAGCGATGATTATGGGTTCCGAGCTGCATTTGTCATGCTCTAAAGGTACTAGTAAGCTCTTCCTTCAGACACACATTCTATGCTTTCCTCAGGTTTTCAGGAACTACTCACATACACCTGCAGCAAATTTTGTTCACCTGCTTGGCCCCGGATAAAACATGATCTGCAGCATAAACAGAGAGAGTGCCACTCACTTAATGACAGCTGCCTTTCAGCTGCAGAAAACCTTGCCTAAGGACTAGCTCGTCTCACCTGGGTGCTTCTCCAGGTGATGTCTGGAGGATTTGAGATCTCCTGCACATGTGTGAGGTGTGGCATCAGTCTGCTTTTCAGAAGCCTCCTTGATAAGAAGTTAAAATCAGATATGCAGTACACTGTGGTATGAAACCACCCGCAATCCCTGGGAGAGTTTTCAGAACCTTCTAGAATTACTGGCTTTGGTTAGGCTGCCATATGAACATCTGGGCAAACAGTTATGTGCTCAAATAACCACTGGCATAATGTATTGAGATGCAACTGGTCTATAATTAGATACTAAACTCCTTGTTTACACATAATGAAATTGTAGCAGATGCAACTGCTCCAGCTGACAGGTCAGCAGTAATCAGTCCATTATAATCTAAAAGACATACAGTTTAGATGGTATTGATATTTTGTAGCCTCATATACAAACTAAAACTTCAGGGGTGACAAATAGAGAACACTATCATAATTTTTTTTTAAAAAAAAAAGTCTCCAAACTCTCATGATCAACTCCAATTATCCTCTGGGCATAACTATATTCATGAGGTTTATCACAGCCAGAAACTTCAGCCAAAAGTTCTTTCCAAAGCTGTGGATAATGTAGTTTCTGCCAAGTATAAGTAAAGACTTTGAAAACACATGCCACAAGGCAGCTATCCTGCAACCATAGTCCTCCCAATTAAGAGACCTGAATTGGTTGGTTGCAATATCTGAAATGTTGACAGGGCTGCACTTAAGGATCATGTATTTTTTAAGAAGTCATTTGCTACGATGTGCTACAAAGTCAAAACATGTCAGAAAATGATCTATAGTGGAAAATCCACTTAAGAATAATGTGGGCTTTAAGGACAGCCAGAAATGTTCTGACAACAGTGCACTCAAGTCTGCATTCACATTTTATAATGGGAACAAGGGAAGACAGCCTCTTCTCCCTGCTGTTGTGGCAAAGTGTCATTTTATCCTGTAGCCATCCTGAGCACAAGCATCCTTCCGCCTGACTCAATAGCGGGCTCACGATAAGTGACCATGACTAAGTGCTATATAAACAATTCTGTACCTAGTGGTACTACAGTCTGCTCTGAAATGCATTTACAGCTCCAGATTGCAAAGATGTCTCATGTGGTTCAAAGCAGAAGGAAGAAACTCTCTTCACCAGTTTGTGCTGTGAGGTCAAATTTTGATCTAAACCCGCAGCTCATAAAAGTGTAACAAAATCTTATGATATCAGAATAAAGGAGTAGTAATTGAAACTCAAATTCTGTTTTCTGCTTATGTGCCGAGGTAATAGAGCTAAGTAGATAGAATTGCCTACAAAATTGAATCCTCTTCAAAAATTTTACACCTATTTACATAGTCCAAAACCCTTATGTCAGAACAATCTATTTTAAATTCCGTTTTTTTCTGAGAGAGTTCTTGTACCCTTACTGTGAGTATGGGTATTAGCAGTAGCATCTTATACTCTTTTTGAAGCACTAAGGTTACCTATAATTTTCCATACTGCGTCAGTCTAAATGAAGAGATGTCTTAAAGAAGTCTTTGGCTCACTTGATTTTGTGATTGGATTTCAACAGCTGCCATCTAGTGAACATAGACTTCTAAATTTAACCTTTTTTCTTCCAACTTCATTTTTTCTAGGTCTTCAATTCCCAGTGAAGATATGTCAATAAGCAAACTGTATATAACAAGTAATTATGCCTTTACGTGAACAATCTATATTCTATTATTTCCTATATTTCCATTATTTGGCTTTCCAATCTATCACATAACTTGACAGAAAGTGAATTTTCTATCCCATTAACACCTTTGAAGTATTAGAATGGTCACAGGGTCTTAGTATAAAAAAAATAAAAAGCTTCAAATCTTTTCAAAACTAAAATCTTGATTTAAAATTTTTTTCCCAAGTTCTTAGAACTTTCTTCTATATTTATTACAATTTCAAAGCTAATCTATACTTGGAACTTTAAAAATGTAAGTTTTGTTTGAAAATATAGAAACAGATTTAATAAAGTGTCTTTTCCTTTTTCCGGGAGGGTCACCAAGACTGACCACCCTTCCAAATAGTGCTGGTTTTTGTTTCCTCATGAAAAAAATCCAAATCAGTTTTAGCTACTTCAGCTTCCAGACTGGATTCCATAATGTCTCCCTTCTGCCCACCCCCAATTTTTTTCCCTCCCCCAATTTTTTATCTTCTGCCCTTAATGTTCTGAGTTTTTCAATAACTTTTACATGTAAGATCTTCTTTACAGAGACTGTACATTTGTCTGTGGCAATAATCATAGAATGGCCTAGGCTGGAAGGGACCTTAGAGATCATTTTAATCCAGCCTCCCTGTCGCCAGGGTTGCCACCTCTCGACTACAGCAGGCAACACATGGGGACCGAACGGGAATCGAAATCGCAACCTTAGCGTTGTTAGCACTGTGCTCAACTGATTGAGCTAACCAGACCCCTAATGACAGAACCTAATCAGAAAATCTTTTGTGTGAAATAGAAAAGAGCATCAGCTTATTTATCCTACTTACTTGCTACAAGTAGTTTCTGTATTAGAAATTAAGCTGACATTAGAAAATGAGTACTTCGAGGCAATGGGCTTGTATGTGATTATTTGTTTCTGGATCCCGGGAAGGAAGCACAGAAAGGGAGCGCAGTGATATTAGGTTGTTATCAGGGGCTTGCTCCAAGGATTCTGTTCTCACTCCTGGGTCAGCACTCTGGCATTAGAGACCACATAAGGAAACTTATAGATCATGTGAAACTAATTCCTGGAACTTACTGCCCCCCCCATATTAACAAAAATAGAACAATAGGACAATGAGTAACTGGAACCTTTAAGATGAGCAAAGAGAAAGCAAAATGCTACCTACCTAGAGTTAGACACGTTTTTCAATGACTTTTAATCTCAGTATTCTGACTTTGCAAGAAAACTACCCCAATTACTTTGGGGTTGGTTACTTACATCTTTACAACGTAAAGATGACAGTGTTGTCAAGAACAATTTTTTAGAGTTTCCTGCAAAACATGGTGCTTATACACAGAAAACTTAAACATTTTCTGCCTTGCAGTAAGCCAGCTTTCTCTCCACAATTACACGCGTTTCACTGCCAAGGAGAAAGTTAAGCTGCGAACAGTCTGACGGGGGAGACCACAGCGCGATTTGATTCTTTTCTTCCTATTTCCTCTGATCAGTTTTAGCAGCTGGGGATGAGTTGCATTACACTTTGCTGGTATCTGCTGACCCAGATGGTTTATAAAGGGCGAGTAATTCCATCAGGGTGGATGAAGAGTGACTGACAGAGGAGAGAACAATCCCAAGTTTAACCAGAGGTTCTGTCAGTGACGTCCGTGAGATCCCTGACAAGAGGAGTGACCAACTGCATGTTTCATTGAGCATTCAGAACCACTGACATAATCCTGCTCTAATTTGTGCTTGCTTAGGGGAGATACACATTTGCAAAATCCTCCCAGCTGATGACTGAAATACTTTTTTACCAAGGTCTTGTACAATATAAAGCACAGTGCAGCCATCTCCACAATATTCAATCCCACTTGAGACGAGAGGGGTCTCTGTGCTTTTCTTGCTGGGGTTCAGACTCTGGCATCGTGTCTGCAGCCTCTAACTTGTTCTGGTCCTTGCTCTCATAATTCTAGTAGCACTGTATCATCTTTTTTTCAGCCATCCTAAGGGTACAAAATGTTGCTTGAAGGAGCCCTAAGGCTACTCATTGTGAGGAAAAGGGGGGAGTATCCCTTACCAAGGAGAACTGCTGGCCATTTCTGTGCCCACTGCTGCTTCAATATAGATGTTGAAAATGGGAAAGTCACGGGCCACAAAGTGGATGATGCTCACCCCAGCAAGAGTCCTGTACACTGATCCCAGAGGTGGAATCCGAGCTCCTTCTGCCAAAGACAGAGGCTGCAGTAACAGCTGAACCACCATTTACCCCGTGTACCCCAGTCAGGACTTCACTGCAGCCCAACAAGGGGGGATGTCCTTGCTGTCACACACTGAAGTAATTAGTGATTGTCTGAAGGCAGAAAGGGTCACAATGGCTCCTTTCTGTGACTCTTGCCTCATTTCCATTGCATTTATATTCTTGGTGCTCACTGCAAAAAAGAAATCTGGGAAATTATCGAACTCTTTACACCGGATTTTAGACAGCCTGCTTAAGGCAAATGCACCTAATACTCAGGAAATGTATGATGTCCCTTTTTTTTTCCTCTTTCTTTCTACACACCACCCTTCTCTCCTTATAGTCACGTAGGTCACAATGCACCTCGTTTTTGTTTTTATGTAGTTTAATTAATGCACAACTTCTCTAAAGGTCAGCCTTCCTAGATTGCCCATTCAGCTAAACATCCTCTTCTCAGGTTTCAAACTTACATCTGAGCTTCACTTAGTCCAGCGCTACAAGTGTTGCTGCTAAAATCATCTCTTTGGCTTTCTTTGCTGGGTATATCAATATACTGCATATTAATATAAAGAATCTTGTCTTTGTCATTAAAGCTTTTCCTCACTTATTCTTACCCTGTACTGCTGATTCAGGTGTTGATGTTGCTTTCTTTTTTTTACTTGAATTAGTTCATTCCTCCTCCCTCGGTGTCCTTTCTGCAGCGAGGAGCCCTCTTTGATGGAATTTGAGTATTCACATGTGCCTCGGTGCTCCCCTTTACTGGGACCTTATGATGTCTAAACATGCAAGAAGTTGTGACTGCATAAATGAACACTAATAATGTGTAAGAAGCGGGTAATAAACTGCTAATCATTCTTCAGGAGATCTGTATCCCAGTGTACTAGGTCTTCTGCCTCACTGTTGGCTGAAGAGCTCATGCTCTGAAGGGCCAATAAACCTTGCTACTTTCTGACACTGTCAATTGCTCTTACCAACAAATACTTTGCACAAGTTAAACCACTCATATAACCACTTCATTGCCTTTCCACCTTGCAAAACTAAATTCAAAAGGCAAAATAACAAGTTACTACATTACCAAATCCACTTGCATATTCAAAAGCCTACTTGCGATGTGCCATAAGCATAAATAAGTACACATATGCACTCATGACAAACAATTTTTATAATGTTGTTAAGAGGTATTTGAAAATAGAAATATTTAGCTTTTACATGCCTTCATGTAAAGTCCACTCTCAGATTAACCAGTATCAAGGAATCACAACTTTATGAATACCCTGATTACCTTTAGAAAGCTTTATAGGATATTATTGAATAATTAACACATCTATTCTATATGCCAGCTAACTCATTCCCACCATAGGAAAGAAAAAACACCACCTTAAAATGGTGTAAGTTAACATGGCATGGAGGATGCCGGTTTGTAGAAGGAACTAGTACATTAAGCAAAACTGCATGTCAAGAAATTTCTTATATCTGCCTTAAACTTATAGTTACTGGTTTCTAGTAACCCATTTACCAGTGTCTGTCCGTAAAGACATGGTAAAGAATTTTGTAACAATGATTTGTCCTAAAATTTTATTTTCCTATGAGGAAATTTAGTGGTTGTCATGTTGCATCATAAAAAAAAAATAAATATTGCAATTGACTACTTCAGATTGTTTTGTTTTCAGACGCTGCAGCGTTTTGACTTCTAAAAAGATATACAATTTCCAGACTATATAATTTTGGATGCTAGCTGTGTTTCATCCCACATACTTGTAATCTGAACACATTTGAGATAATTTCTCTGGAAACAAGGATTCACTCTTGGTTTTCAGACTACAGTGTGCTATCCTTTCTTGAAAGAGAATTCCCCAGTGAAACTGTGGAGTTTAAAATGATTTAGGACCATTTTGTCAGAGAAACAATTTCATTTGCCATCAAGTTTAACGTTCTAATAGTTAACTTTGGGGGCTTGATTCAACCTCGCTGAAGTCCATGAGGCTCCTTTCACTGCTCAGAGAGCCAATAGCATCAAATTTTCATTTGGCTTTGGTCACTATTGCCTGACATTCAATATAGTTTATTTATCATCATACTCACAGTTAGATTTATACAGATCAGCACTGTTGACACTGTGATTATTTAGATTTTTATTTATTAACTTGCACAGCTATTGTTACCTATAATTAAAGTGGCATATTTGGGAGGGGTTCCAGATAAACCTATGTGAAGGCAGTCTAGTTCACATTCAAATAGGTATTGGCATTTTGCAAGAAGAAGTTTCTTTTTTTCTTGACTTTGCTATGAGGTCAATAATTTTCCGTAAGTTTACGTGGGGAAAAAGTTTGTTGAAATGATATCTAGGGCCTCTTTTTAACAATAATTTTCCTTTGCTGTATCTTGCCAAGATTATTTAAGCCTCCCAGTGCATACTTATAGGAAGTTTGGACAAGGATTGAGCTCTCATTCAAGAGTCTGAATATTTCATTGCTTTATTAAAAAGGAGATTTTTCACCCTGCTGTAGCTTTTGGATAACTGCAAGAAATGTGTTTTCACAGGTTACTCCAAGGTTTTTCGTACAAATGTTGACACCCAACATGTGGTCACTGAACATGCCTTTGTGGTGATGGATACACTCCAGAGCCTTTGTCACCTGTCAGTCTCTCACCTGAGCCTGGCTCGGCTTTGCAGGGAGAAGATTTCAAACCACTGCTGTTAAGCAAACACGAGGCTTTTCCAGGACAGACACAGATAATGTTGTCTTGAGACAGATCCAGTACAATGCTGACTGGAGGGAATGATGTGGCTTTGACCGCACCTTTGCCTTCAAGTTTGCCCAGTTTCAAGTGCCGTTGGATTTCACTGCTATTTTCTTCTTCTTTGTTGCTTGTAAACTGCTGCTCTTCTTGCATTACCTTAAGCATGGATCAAACAAAGGAAAATACATATAAAAGTTCAGACTAGTTATTTTGTCTGTTGTCTAGGCAGAGAGATCTGAACACTCACCAAGAGAGGGCTATAAACTTATTTCTAAGTTTTTAATGTATGCTTGAAACACTTACATTCACCATTACAGAAATAACGGTGCAGAATGTGCCCAGGGATCCTGGGTGTCCCATTAAGAACAACAAAAGGGTCTCACCCTCCACACTGCTGGAACACGTATGCTGTACATTGCCATGCTCCGTGGTCTTTTCCAGATAGATCCAGATAAATAATAAATGAAAGGCTCTTGACCTGGCTCAAGCGAGGAAGCAAGCTTGGTGGAGTGGTGGGAGAGGGGTGGGCACTGAGGAGGAGAACAGCCCCGTCTGACTCCCAGGAACTGAGAAGCAGTATTATTGAGCAGGATACCTCTGCAGATGGATGAGTCTTGCTTAAAAATCATTCAGGAAAAGTTGGGAAGAGAGGCCTTCGTTGGCATGACACCTCACGTAGACTGTGTTCCTTTTGGGATTTCCCAGCAGAGGTCTGTCTCATCACATATTTGACTAATGGAGCACAGCCGTCATTCTTCATTTCCTGCAAAGAAACTCGCAAGGGGTAAAGCTTCAAGAACAGTCTTCTCCTTTTTCCAAACTGCATTCCCATCAGAAAACTTGGAGAAGTTATAATAGGAAAAAAATGTATTTTTTTCTTTAATTGTGTGTTCTCAAAGTGTTCTGAAGGGTCTATAAACCAGGGTATGCAGCTGTGCGACGGATAATCTGCATACTTACTTGTTCCCTGACTACAGGCCAGAGGCTTCTCTGTGACAACACATGAGTTCTGACTGGGCACCAGGTCTGAAAAATATATGTACGCATTGTCATTGCACATCTGGAATTTAGAACTGCTAATGGATATGCTGTGATAGAAAAGTGTCTGGCCAATAAACTTGGTTTATATATTTATTTTAGAAAGCATTACCACATTTCTGGCTAGTAGCCTTTCATCCTCTAGACTTTACACCAGTGCATCTGGAATGCTAAGCAGCTCTTTCAGAGATGCAGCCATATCCCAAAAAGCATCTTTTTATTTGAAATAACTTAAAAAAAGTAATTAAAAAGAAGGAAGGTGGTGATTTTCCCTATGGACACTTACATACCTAGCATTTTAAATCAGCTCCTACAATCTCAGAAACCATAGGTGAAAATTTTTTCTCTCCAACTCTCACTTAACCTACCTTATCTGTCAGGATGCCTATAAACATGCGTAGCTGTCTTTGAATAATGTATTTTGACTTTATCACGTGTGCAACTCTATAGAGCAATTACTTGTGAGTGGTTTGTTGCAGGACTAGCAATGGAAACCCAAGCATTTTGACCCCCCTCCTCGTCTCAGTCCCTGAACCTGCGAGCAGAGCAGATGCAAGTTCCTGCACTGCGGCTCACCCTCCGTAGGGCCAGGGATGTCCTGTTTGTCAACTCGGTCCCTCTCAGTTGCTGGAAAATTGCAAGAAAAGAAAGAATCAGACACCAGCAAGTGGAGAAAACTGCCCGTCCAGGCGCACTCATAGGTGGCCACCAGAAAATTACATACCATGGTGATGCATGAAATATTTTTCAGCCAAGTTAAAGGCATGTCTTGTTTCCTCACCACCTTTACACTTATGAAGCCCTGCCAGACGTGGCGTTTCATAGCTTGAGGTAATCTGAAATTCTCGCCTGCACACAGGTAGTCTTTCATTTTATTTATATTTGCTTCTGTAAATCTCACGCCTTTATGCAACGTGATCTGTGCACAGAGTATTTTCAAGGCAGGAACCAACTCCGAGCCAACGGCAGCAAGCAGTAACCCTGTATGTTTACTGAGGATTTGTAGAGCTGGACTAATGAAATCCTTGAGAACCACGTTCCATTTTCCTCACTCAAGATTAGGAACTAGGCTCAAACTGTAAAACTAGGGGTAAAAGATCAGCTTTTTATGATGAGACCACCCAGATGACTTAATGGCAGCTGAACCCCTCCCCACCCATTGCCCACCAAAGCTCTTGTGATTGGCTTCACCAACAAAACCAGAACCAGCCCAGTCAGTGCTTTATAAAGCTTTATTGCAAGATGTGTTTACATAATGCTGTAGAGGTGAGCTTTTCAACTACTTATATTAAGAAATTTTGGACACAGGTTTGTGGTCAGTCTTCCATTTTGACCCTGCATGGCACAGGAAAAAAAATAAAAGTATGATTGCATCTTTCCAGACAGCAAAGTGGGGACAGTGGGGGGAAAAGAGGAAGATGAAGGGTGTGTTAAAAGAAAATACTGGTTTACACAAAATGTGAAAAAAAGCTTCTGAAGGATCAATTCAAACGGTAGGTGAGCTTTGTGTGTAATAAAATCTTAAGGAGTAATTCAAGTTCTTTATGAAATAAAACGGAGAAACCAAAATGTAGTCTCATGGAAAATTAAATTTAACATAAAACAAATTCATCTAAAATGAGAAAATAAGAAACAAAAACAAAAGCTCAGCCAAAAGGAGTTGTAGATAATATCTCTGACCATGCATGGCTTGTGTTTTAAATTACAATTCACAGAATAACACAATGCTGGAAAGCCTATTTTACACTATGCTACACAGAACAGAGAAAACATGAGTAGTGACATTTACACAATTTTACAGTATTTCTCCTTCGTCTAAGAAACACGTCCTTTTCTACTTTACATTTTTTTACAATTCCCAGCTCACAAAAAAAAGGACACTATACGCAGACAGACTTTAAAAAGGAGAAATGCACCCAATGCTACAAATAAACCTTTTCTTTCACAGAAGCCTCTGTATTAGATAGTGATTAAACAAAATATATCTCTATCTGCCACTCAGTGTGAAATGGACTACTTAAAAATATTTATTTTTTTTTTTTGCCTAAGCATAAAACTATACAACATCTCTGGAACTCCTTGCATTACTCGCTATGTAAATACTAAACTGCCTGCCAAAAACCTCCTGGAATCACATCTGAAATGCCAATTGAGCCCCAGTCAAAAAAGAAAAAAACTCAAAAAGTAAAGTAGACTTTTCATGTTTTTCAAGTGTTTGCAAATAAATTTCAACAATTGCCTATAATCACACATTTTCTCTTTCAAAAACGCTTCAGTTTATTATTACTTAGTGCCTGTAAGTACCTAGCAGTTTCCCTGCCGACAAAACACCAAGAGCTGTAGTCCTTACAGCACAGGCAAGTGTTTTTGCATCCCCACGCAGGAAACGCAGAGCCACCACACGGGCCTAGCAGAGGGTCGGGCTCCCTGCCCACGTGCGCACAACCCGCCTCGAAGACAGCGAGAGGATCAGCACAAGCGCAGTGAGTACAGGAGTGAAAACCAGAGAGGATTTATTCTTGTGCCTCTGCCTGACACCCGGTCCCCGCATACCCTTTACCTGACGGCAGGCAGCGCGGACGCCCGCCCGCCAGCGGCAGTGGGAGGAGGAAGGATGCGAAACTGGTCAGCTGCCACCCGTTCCCCGTTTCATCTCAGTGAAATCAAACCGTTGTAAAAACAATAACCTCACGGCGTAGGCACACCTGAATCCAGACGGCCGCCGTTGGTTCCAAAGCGCTTTCGATAGACACTTGCTGTGGCTACACTAGTGGGGACACCGGGGCAGAGCACGTGCCCAGCTAAAGGAACCATTCCCTGCACCCACAGTGGCATCGTGCCCCTTAGGTTTGTGGTCAGTGTTGCAGTCCTCACCTGCGGCTTTTTTTTAGCAGCTGTCAGGGTACGTTTTGAGCACAGCACACCAGGGATTTAAGGTGCTGTCCTGCCAGGTTATCTAGTACCTTGAGGGGGAATGGAGCACCTTGTGGGAGGCCCTTGCTGTTTAGTCACATCAAAGCTCTGACTCCAAATTTCTCTTAAATCAGGGCATGAACTCTTATCTAGGTATTCAGAGGTGACTTTCTATTAAGCTAAAGCCAAAATCTTGTCTAGCTACAAATCTGAAGCCTTATTTTGCTGACAGAGTCAATCACTACAGAGATTCAAAATAAAAGGAGGTCAAAAGAGAAAAAGAAATGTATTGTGAAAACTGCTTTTGATGCTGTTTCCAGTATTTATCGGAGCAAAAAAGACCCTCATTAAAATGCCATTTTTTTTGGTTGCTTTTGGATTATGGACAGGGATCTATCAAACAGAAGGGTCAAAAGGAGCAGCCAAGGGGCTATAAAACATCTGGAATCCATGAACCTGGTGCCTGGCCTTACTGAAAGGTGAAGAGTGATGAATTTAATTTTTGTGAGGGATCTTTCACTTTTCACTGTGGCACACAGCATTCCTTAGGGGTGTTTCTTCACTGCAGCCACATAACTGCTACTGAAAGTTATCCCTCAGCTGGGAGCGAGGGAATACAAAGTATTTGTATGCAGCCCGCTTTTAAACACCACAGGAGATGAAAGGAAATTAGGATAGCTTCCCTTTGGCGGCCATTTCACGTGCTAAAGTTTACCTCGGCATCCAAATCAGGAAGGCATTATGGTAGTAGACAAGACAATTTATTGCCAGCAGATAGGTGCTGAAACGAAGACCAGCAGCAGCTCTGAGAGCTTGGTGGAGATACAAAACTCTGGGCACGACATTTGTAGCTGACTCGCACTATGAGAAAGGGAAGAGAGGTAGTTATTATGGCTGCAAGTGTTTAAAAACAGCCTTCCTGCATCTCTAAGCAAGAAGTGGGAACACATGTTACTACATCGTGTTTTCCAAGACCTTTGTATTTGTCACAAAACCAACCTATATCTCACACACATTTTAAAACAACTGTTGCATCCTTATGGTGGGGTCTTTTGACGATGGGAGGGGAACGCAGCAAGACCAATCCTGAAGGTTACAATCTGATTAGACAGACAGATGAAGGCAGGCAAATATAACCAATTCCTCCAATTCATCATGAAACCACTTGTTAGGTGGAGGAGAACAAATGTTATTCCCACATTCAGGACATGCCAGCAGACTCTGGAGGAAAAATTGCTACATTGGGCACATTGGGCCACTGGCCAATTTTATAATGAATCTTACTGCGCACTACCTCATAACCAGGTTACCTTTCAGAAAAAAATGACAGTGGTTTTACAGACAGAGAGCAGGAATTCGGGCAAAAATAGAGAAAACCAAAGCAAAATGGAGTAACAGACAAAGCTGTATATGCTTCACATTGTAATATGCTTGTATCCAGAGAACCTGAAAGAAACTGTCTTTCTTTCCTGAATTTATTCTAATCCCACTCCCTACACTTAATTTTCTTCTTGATAAGGAGCGTAGGAAGTTTTGCGCAATTTTTGCATAATTCTTAGAAAATATATATGCCCAACTATTAGTAATTCATCAGCTACATAACGTTTCAGACACAGACGATGTACTATGTCTAAATGCAACACAGATTTGTTTCTTGTTAGCAAGTGGTCACCAACGGCCACCCACTTTTGCACATTCAGCACATTTTAATTAAAATATTCTGTTTTAAAAACTTGTTTGATTTTCCCCCCTCCGATCAAATATAGGACCTCTGTCAATGTAAACACATTTGGTTATATTTTGGCTTTTTTTATCACTTAACCAGTATAACAGTTCAACATAGCAGCTACATTCAGGGTGTCTTCCTCTTGTTTCAGACCTCCAAGACCTTCACAAACCCCCATGACCTTCATTTCTTTGTTCTAAGCATCCTTAAGAGAGATTTAAAAAGTCCATAATGGTGAGCAGCACATAAATGTCCACTTTAAAATCCAGATGCTTTTGTCTTGCTTATTTTACAGTGACATTATTTATATGCCACTTCTTTCTGTTACCTAACTAGCTTCCTCCTTTTCCTAGCTTTCAAATACACATTTTAGTAATTACACAACTATTGCCTTCTGCTTACTTGTACAATTGACTTTTTAACAAGCTGCGGGAAAAAAACCCAGATCAAATTCAATGCTATCCTCAAGAAACTTTGCTCATTAGTGACTTTTTACCCACAGACTTTGACAATGGCAAACAAAAAATTAAATGTTACCATCAAGAGAGAGATGGCATAGATAGGATGTTCCACCACAGATCTCACTGCAGTGTTGTCATCTACCTAGTTTGCTTATCCCTTGGATGCTGTGCTCAGTGCAATGTGATAGATGACCGAGGTTTCAAAGGTTTATTGTGTTTGGTTCAACTATCCTGAACAATCTTCAGTGATTATCCTGCCCTTAATGAGAGCAGAGTAAAATAACTTGATGATATACCTGACCTAGCTTGGGTGCCAGAAGCAACATAGCTATGGCATTAGAAGCCCGGCATGGACTGTTAATTAATCCTACTTTTCAACTGTGTTTTGAAAATTGAATCCAGTTATCTAGCTACCCTACCTAACTGGTTCCCCAGTTAACTAGCTTGAAGGAAGCCTCAGCTCTTACTGCTGTGCAGACACACACTTAATCTTAGAGGCTAAGGCAACGGAAAGAGATAATCTTGTGCATTCTTGAGGATCAGTTGGTCATATACAGACTTTGGCTTAAAAAGTTCCCTTTTACATTCAAAGTTCTCTTCAGAGTGCTTCAGCATTGGCTAGGGTGACCGTGTTCAATTCACCTTCACTGCTGTATATGTCCTCCACTTAAAGGCAGATGAGTTGACTAAAGGTTCTTCAAACACGCATGCTGGGGGCAGTTATAAAAGTCAGTTACAAAACAGTGAGATAAGGGCAAACGTAATGGGAGTGTTCAATGTGGTACCCTCTACACTTGCATCAAGGGTAATCACAAAAAAAGAGTAAAGAACAGCAAAAACACAGCAGGCTTTTAGCAGGGCCACGTCATATTCAGAACAATTAATATGAAATAAAATCACCACCACATTATCTTGCAGCAGAGAAAAGCAGCATGAAGGGCACAGGCAAGTGAACAAAACTTCTTGATCTTAGCATCTGAATGCATTTATCGAGTACGTAAAATTGTTGGCCTAGATCTCTTTGAAACTGTACAAATGCACAGTACAGCCATAGCTCAACAAGAGGGAGGTATTTTGTGTTGTCCCCTCTATGTGCATGCTGCTATGTACAGTATGAGTGTGTATTAATACACATGAATTCGGGTTCCTAAACTTTCCACTTGTATTGCAGGCCATCTCCTACCCCATAGGACAAAGTCCATTGAATAACACTGAGTTCCTACAAAAAGACATTCTTTCCTCCTGTCCAGGTGGAACAGCAAGGCCCCCAGAGTGAAAATCATGGTCCAGCAAGCTTTAGCAGGAGCATGATTTCACACCATGACTGTATGTGTATAGATACATGCACACACATCCACACATTCATTCTGTACATATACAAAGGTATACATATATTTTTACATTCTTTGGTGGCAAAATAATAGAAAAACCCAAACAAACCACAGGGTTGCACAGACTGTGCATCTTTGCTTAATGAATCTGCTTCAGGAAAACTGGGGTTGCTGTAACAGGAGTTATTTTGCCTCTTTGAGGACTGTTTCTTGCATTGACAAAAGGCCATACATTTACAATGACTAAAACAGGGCACAAGGAAAGCCAGCGTAAACACAGCTCACATGACAGATAACTCAGGGAGAGCCCCCTCCTACCCACACCAACACACCATGAGAGAAGAAGCCATATGGTTTCACCTAGAAGCAATCAAACACTTCCTCAGTTACTGTCGGATGTCGTGCTGAGCTGTGGACCACCTTTCTTCTGCTCTGGCTGTGGGGCGCTGTTTTTTGTTGCTTATTAAAATTGAACTACCAGAGGATGGGCTGTTGGGAGGAGCAGCAGAGGAGGCCGGCAGGTCAATTCCACACCGAAGGGTTCTCAGCCTATGTGCTTCAGATGAACGGCTCTTCTGGTCGCCACCTCTGAGACATTAAACCTGCATCTCAGAGGTGCTGATGAGGCCCAGTGCTTTGGCTTCTTCTGGTGTCAGTCCGCTCTTTAGTGTCCTTCTCACTGGATGGTCATAAATTCCAAAAGCAGGGTAAAAAACCACCCAAAACAAAGAAAAAGCAAACAATTAGAAGCAATAATTACACCAGACTTTCAGCTGAAAGAAACCCTTTTAATCTGCAAGCTAAGTCAAATAAAAAATTGCTACGTAGTCAGAGCCTCAGGTTCAGAAATACTGAGTACTTGGCCCTATGCCAAATCCATGGGAGCAGCCAGTACCCAGCAACTTCTAACAGGAAAAAAGACATTTGTTGTTGACATTTAGCATTTTAAGTACAAATACCACAGTATTTTAGGATTTTTTTCCCTCTGAAATTGTATCAGTTGATTTTCAGTCCATGGAAATTATCATCTGCTCTATTACTTTATAGTTTCATACAGATTTTTTAAAAGAGCTTTTGGATCTTTATAGGGATCAATTGAATTTATCAGTATCACCTTCAAAGGTGTAAAAAAACAACACAAAAATTTAAAAGATTAGAAATGTGACTACTTTATCGTCAGTTCCAATCATTAAAACTATCTTTGCCATTAGTAGTCTGCAGCTTTTTAGCTGAATTTAAATGATAAATCTAGGCCAAAATCTTGTTCTCAATTTCCTATGAAGTGTTCTGAACACTAGCCCTGACATAAACTTTTAAATTTGTGACTGCCATTTTTTATTCAAAAAAAGTGACCAGGCGACTACACACACTAAGCATTAAGGTGCTCCTCATTTCTCTGGTGCCACAATTGTGAGGTGAACGGGCTTTAGTTCAAGACACAAATGGGGTGTTCGCTCCACACTTTGATGTTGCTTAAGTACAGAAAGTACATTCAGAAGTTTAAGCTGCATGCAAGGCATAAACAATGACTTTATGTTGAACAAAATATATTCAGAGTCCCAGAATAATGAAGTCTAGAGGAAACTCTTAAAAAACCCAATTGCAGACAGAGGTTAAGACCTCTAACTTACTAAGATATTGAGTCCATGTAACTGAAACTGGGTGGTCACACTCAAGCATCTAGCAGGTGTGAGAGGAGGGAAAGGAACGGCATAGAAAACGAAGGTAAGATAAAGGCAAAATTTGGCACAGTTGAACATTTGATACCATGCGGGTCGGACATATGTGATCTGTATTTGATAGTCAAACTGCTTTCATCAGTCACTGAGGTTAATCAAAGGAGCTGGAAGTGCCACATGTGTAATTGTTTCTCCATTATCAAAGTTTTACTTGAAAGTTTTTCTTCAAGGCCCTGTCCTTTCTCCTGCAGTATTTGCATACTTGTTAAACCCCACTAGGACTCTGCATGGCAGCCTTTTATGATACCCACTTTTTCCTACAATACTGATAAGCAACACCTTCCAAGTTTAACAATGCTTATCTTAAAGCAGCACAAAGTTAAATGCAAGCAGGGAGGCTGGACTAAAATGATCTCTAAGGTCCCTTCCAGCTTAGGCCATTCTATGATTCTATGATAAAGCCAAGATTAAGGGAAAAAAAAAAAAGTACTACCAGAAGAGCAACACACTTCAAAAAATGCTCCAGTCTCCCTGGTGAAGGATACCCAATATGGACTTTCGAGTCAGCCCTTATCCCTGGCACCCTTTTATACTTCTCAAATTTGATATCCAAATGTCCACGGTGACAGATGTTAATTTCTAGATATGAGCTACAAAATTCCTTAGTCTTAAGGTCTCAGTGCATCACCCAATGCTTTTTTCTGTATCAAAATGAACTGTATCAGGAGTGAAAGAACAAATACAAAAAAGGTGCAGCAGAAACACTTCTGTCTCACCAAAAGCAAAGACTTGCCAGTGGAGTTCACCCGCTTACATGCCTGCACTGCCTCTCCCTTGAACATGTTATTTGCTGTACCCTCTATAACATGCAGCCAAACACAGGCCATTGCTAGCTTGGCCACCAGTGAGTAGAGTCATGTTAACATAGACCAATACAATCAGTCTGCAGAAGCGCTTATCAGAGACCAGCCAAAAGTCTGTCACTAGACTCCAAAGTGGGATTGTTCCCTAACTGAACATTCCTCCTCTGTGGACATGAATGTTACACAACAGCTATACTGTTGAACCAAGGAAACTGCCCATCATCAGAGAAAAAACATGTGTACAGGAGACCGACCTTTCACAGGATGGCTGTCTAGACGACATTACATCTTCCCACTGAAGGCAAAAGGGAGCTGGGAAACTGAACGTGGAACAAATGTCCACATTTTAGACACTTTTGCGGAAGTTTCCATCCATCCATGTTCATGACTGTTCTCACACATATCCCCAGCTCCCTCACACCACAATCACTCACATTTGCAAACTGAGCACGATTAGCACTGTCAGACAAAGCTATTTTTCTTGTCAGATGGTAAGACAGGAAGAGCGAGGGAACAAGGAATTGCTATTCCTGTTTGTAAACGTTTAATAAGAACTGAGGTGCTCTGCTAATACTGGTCATGTACAAAACTCTGGTCTTATTTATGATAATGTAAATCTGGAATAACCTTCTTTAGGCCAGTAAAATTACTACTGCACAAATCACTATGGCTGAGATTCCATCTCAGAACTGAAAGAGAAACCTGTGCCTCTGTAACCTCCTCCAAGCAGAAGAGAGTTTTTTAAATTTCCCCATTAGCTTGAGTTATGGGATTAGCAGTTTACTAGGAAAAGCCAAATGAATTTAGAGTAACATGTAGGTGTCTTTGAAGAAAAGAGTTAATATGAAGAAGTCACAATCAGGAGTTAAAATACCATGATAGAAACTCTCTTCATGGAAAAACAAGGAAGAAAACTAAGGAGTTTTCTTTACATAAGCAAGATTTCTCTCTGAATCTCCAAATATGTACCTATCAAACATACTAAAGTCTTAGTCTGAGGACCTTGTGTATAACCCTCAGATGACTGAAAAAAGTAAATACCGTAGGCAGCATGTGCCAAGGACAAGTGCCCTGTTCTGGGTTTGCGGTATGACTTGCACAACGGAGGCCAAGCCTAGGTTTCTAGTTCCTGTGTCATTGCAAAAGAAAGTAGTAATGACAATAGTCAATTAGTTGCTGGGACATATACAGCTGTAACAATCTAGTTGCATCCCTTGATTGATTGGTCTAACTTATCTCAGCTCTCTTATAATACAGAGAAAGCTAACTTGGATTTTAAAATATTCCATTGACCTAAGCTTTTAAGGCCAGCAGTTAGGAGAAAAGGGCTCCAAATAACATAGGACTTTGGTGGTCATAAAGAGACTGTCAAGAAAATAGTTAATAAAAAGCAAAGATGCGAAGAATCCTTTCAGTGACAGAATGGTTCGTTCCCATAAACACTGACGGCTGCTGACTTATGTAAACTAAGTGTGTGGGGCCAAATACTGCAAAGTACTGTGAATACTGGAAAGATTAAAGCTGTCCACCATCATCAGGCAAGTGGAGAGATAACAGCTGACAGAATCACAGTCCAGACTCAAAAGATTCAATTCTTGCCCCTACAATGCAACAGGAAAGTCTGACACAGATGAATCCACTTGGAGTTTGAAATACTTTATAGTTAGGGCGATGAAAGTGGCCTGATAATTACCATTTTCATATAAAGACACCTTTTAATATGCGCAAATTACAGTACCTTTCTTCATCTGAAGATACAGTGGATAGGTGCAGTATGAGTAGTAACACAAGAACAAGTTCCTGCCCCGCTATTCTCTGCATTGGCTTGTGGACAATGGAGACTTACGAGTGACGAAGCCAGGAGAAAGCTGAGCTATCTACAGGAGCAGGGACTGCTCTGGAAGGTGGGTGAACCTTGTCTTGATATACTGTTACACAGATGTCCTCAGGCATTTGTCTATTTCCTCACAAAGTGCTTGGCCAAGGTTCCTCTACCTCAGGAAAGGTCATGAACACATTCAGTCATTAAAACTGAATGTAGAGAGAGATTTTCCTTCCGTGTTTTATAGGCATTGCAAAATTACATTTCTCAAACTGGATCTTCACTCTCCTCTCTTCACTAACTCTGTCATGTCTCTAACTGGACTAGACATAATATCTTGGCTTGTAAAACTCTTGGCCTGCTGCAGATCACATTAAACTGAGTTACGGAATGTATTTTGGAGGCAGTGACAATAAAAATAAGACTTTCAAATGACCTTTTAGGTTCTCCAAGCAATTTTTAAAATATTTGCTAAAGAAACATAATATAGAGACAAAATAACTTTTACTCTTGTCACAAGCAAGGCCTGCTGAGATCCCATAACCAAAAATCTAAATGTTGTTTTTCTAGGGTCACAGAGTATGATATTCTTTGTTAATATAGAATTAATTTGATATCCTGGCAGAATGCAGTGTGCTTATGATGAACTTGATGTATTTGACTCTGCATGTTGGGTCAAAATCTACACATAAAAATCTATACATAGCTCTCATAGTATGCTGGGAGTAATTTTAAGAAGAGTAATTTCCTAAGTGTAGCTTTGTCAGAGATTGTAATGACCTAGGGACTGGCTGCTTTCAAAGAGCAAACAGCATTCTTAATTTGCCCTCCCCCTACCTTTTTCTTAGGATGCAACAAACAGTAAGGATCAATCTGGCTGGTGCCATTTATTCTCTCATTTGCAATGGCTTTTGCCATGTGTGTCTACACTTGTATGGATGAGTAATTGGTCTTTGCATAGACAGGGCCATTTTCCTGCTTGAGAAGTCACACAGTAATCATCATTCCTATTACAAAAGGCTGTAGCAGTCACAGAACTTTCTTTTGGGCTGAGCTGTGAAGTAATGCAGCAGCTAGTTGCTGTTTTGGAGCAAAGAAAATTCCAAGTGGCTGTCAATTACACAGTGAGGACAGCTGGAAGGCCAGATTATAAAAGGGAATACAGGCCAGCTCCACCATCTCATGTCAGTTCATTTCAAGTATCTTAGTTTTATTTTCTGTTACTTACCCACATTCAGCTTGCATATTTGCTCTTATATTTACATTTAACATATCCTCTTGGACTTTACTCCAATGAGTCCAGCAATGGCAATTTGCAGCTCAAGAGTTCAACCCAGACATTCCTGTTCAGATTCTCTTATTTTAATCCTTTTCTGCATTTGTATATTTTTATGTCACTATTAATAAGTTATATTCATGTTTAATTATTCATGTGTCATTTTTTAATATTAGTAAACCTAAATGCTTGATAAAAACACTAAAACGTTGTGCATAGAGATTTTCTTATAGGGATTTGTAGGTAAACTTTTGGATTTTATCGTGCACTTCTTTGAAGAAGTACAGTGTGAAATGTAGTCTTTGTCCAGGTCAGCCACATAGGAAGCTCCACGAAACAACGTATTATTATTGCCCTATAGTTTTGCTTTTAGTCCTGTCAGCACTTCATAGATAGCACAAGTCTCTTCTAACAGAAATTCTGTGGTTCACAACCATCTTCTGGTGTAACTTATGGTGGCTGTGATGAGTCTAGCACTGGAAGAGGCCAAAGTGCCATTTTCTGAGGAAATCTTGTGTTTCACCTCCAGGTGGTTTACTTTATAGGGAATAAAAAGTAATATTGCTTTGGAGAACCTGGGCTGCATGAAGAGCATACTGGTTTCAAGGTAACACTGAACATGTAGCTCAGAATGTTTGTTTCCAACTTTATGTATTCCAGAAATCATCACTTACACAGTCTCAACAGTAAAGCAGAAAAGAAGATTTAACCCCTTCCTTGAAGGCCTTCTGTGACAAAATCCCCCCACAATGCATTTTTAGGACTTTTGTGAATGCCACTGTAAAAAAATACTACTGAGGGCAATCCTGCTGCCCCTGTCCCTTCATAATTTCTCTGATTTAACTTCACCAAAAATGATTCCCCTATTAATAGGTAAAGCATCAAGGGCATACAGCTCACCAACAACTCAGTCTGCATATAAGCACTATATACTATTTTCAAGATCAGCCTATACATTAAAAATGTATAGGAAAAAAAAAAGGCAGGAGCTGTGATACAGAAAATAAGCCATTTATCACAAGTGCTTACATTCTATTTGAAAAATTAAAATGACCAACTAAGAGGGTAGCTCAGGCTTATGAACGCCGAGCTGAGGGAGAGTGACTCAGCAGAGGAGTGTGACCATGTTTGACCACCCAGGCTCTGTGGAATGCAAATTAATTATTCCCATTAGGAATTGGCACTATGAAAACAATGAAAGGCATCATGTCTACCAGCCCATTAGATTAAAAGTAACTATGATCAAAAGAATCTTGTAATTATGCTAATCGGGTGGTGTTATTCTGCCTAGAGAAAGCCCTATATACACACATATATATATTTCTGATGTAGAGCCTGGGCAAGATAAATTCAAAATAGCTCTCTGTGAAATATTCATCTTCTGTGAGAATTGACACATCCAAGCACAGTCAAACTCCTGCCTTCACAGATCCTTGTGCTAAACTCCTTCGTGGCAGCAGAGGGCTCTCTTTGGCAGCTGTGATATCACGATTCTCTTCTGGAAACCCACATATCGGATGGATTTTGTTACTGCACTCCTTTTGTCAGGCAATTTGAAAAGCAACCCTGTACTTCCTCGTCTTTTCTCGTTCTAACATGAAGCTCTTTACGTAACAAGTCAGTGATTTTGTCAGCCAAAAACTGATGATTTCTTACTCAGATGCTGAAAATAATTTTTCAGGCAGGAAGGATAACGTAAATAAGGAGTATATTACTGACTGGAAATAAACTTGAAAGCCACTTCAATATAGAAAGAAACCAAACAAAATACATATCCTAGCAACTTTGCACAAACAGTGTGCAACTCAACCATACATATTGTTTTAATATTTAAAGTTTACCTATCCCACTTTTGGGAATGAATCCTGTGGCAAGAATTCAAAAGCCTTGAAATATACCTTTAGAATATGCCAACTAACATGAAAACAGAGGGTAACTTAGATGAATTCACTGATGCAGTTAATGGCAAACTGATAAAAGTGAAAACCACTATTTGTATCTCTTGTAAGATGCAGACAAAAATGAATGTTTTTTCTACACATCTACAGTTGAAAGTATACCAACAGTGTATACTATAACAAAAGCATTTATATAGAAAATGTCAATACTGATATTCCGTGACCTGGGAGCACAAACAGCCTTATTTTCTACGTATACTGACATCACTTGCTCTTTACCAGCTGCTCATCTCCTGCCGGTTTCTCCCACGTTACCTTCAGTTTGTTCTTTGGTGCAATAAAGAAAGTGCCCTTTGGCCAAGAAGAAATGGCCACAAAAATTCCAGCACTTGTAAATCCTTGTCTAGAAGCCCCATGGGGAGCTGCAGAGCACTCCCTCTGGAGACCCAGCACAAGGTTGTGCCAATGTTCTGCCTTTGCTGTCGGATCCTGCTGGGACACAGGCTTCACCGGCTCCTAGGATGCAGCCTCTGCTAAGTGCAAAATCTGAGCAGTGGCTACCTCTTCCTCCACAGAGAAGCATGTCTGGGCAGGCATTTAACCCCATGAGGTGACTGCCACCCTAAAATCACGAGGGACAAGCCATTATAGCAACAGCTTTCTCCTCGTACCTACATCATGTCCTCTGTGCTTGGGTAATATAAAATACACGTGCATGTGAATGTCTGTGTAGTGTTCAACATCTCTGACTTCTCTCTACAAACTGAAATAAACAGGGATAAATCATATGTATTTTTTTCTAAACATCATGTATTTAATTCTGATTTCTAATCACTGCAATGACTTCTCACCTTTTTTTTTTTTTCACCCCCGGTTGCTGTAATTAAAAAATTGCTGCTCAATTTTGAGCAAATGCTACAGTCCACAGTATCTCTAAATATTGGTACTGGAGTCCAATGCAAAACTGAGGACTATATGTAATGGTGCAAGCTGGGTTAATTCCATATCTGACTTTCCTTATATAAAAAAAAGATAAAGCTGTTTCAAGCAGAAAGTTTAAGGATAGGAGCTCCCAAACAAATAATTTATATCGGAATAAACACCATTACAGAAATGACTCATAGATTCCTCTAAAATAGTAACTGGAAAATTAATTTAAGCCTCTTTTATAAGTATTTTTTTTACTAGATTTTTAAACCAGCCTTTCAAAAAAACTTTTATTTTGAAGGCTATGTAATCTGGAACTGTACAGAATGATCGTGAAGTTTGGCTCTGCCATTTTTGCAAAGATCTTGCCATTCTAAGGATGAAAGAATGTATTGCTTAAAAGACATCCAGAAGACACTTGCTATCTTAGCATCTAATGGAGATAACCTTCCAGCTGGCAGAATTTTAAGTGCTTTATCTCACGTTCTGTTTTCATTCAATAATTAGATTTTTATTAACTGGGTATTGACCTTCTGAAGGCTCAATACTTTGTGTGAAGACAAACAGACTCTGATATGGAATACCATTGGTGATTTACTTTTTCTAAATGCAAAGAATTGTTGCAAAATGTATATCACTAACTAGATTACTCTGCCCCCTCCTCTAACTCCTGATAGGATCCAGTTACTCAAATCCTAAATAATTAGCTGCGAATTCTAAGTGGAGTTGCTTGCCTTTAAAGTATTTTATATAGACTTTCTTCTTGTAAGGTTTCTATTTTTTTAAAAGCATAATTTCCATTAACTCCTGCATTTAGTCAGGGTATAAATACCAGAAGAGCAGTCTCCCTCCTGGTATTTTGGCACTTGTGTATCTTTTCATAGCCAGAAAAAGTAAGTGCAGAGATACAAAAATGAAAAATAATGAAAACACAAAGAAAAGGAGAAAAAGTTAACTGAAGCACCCTATGAATGCCAAACAAAAAATACACACCTTAGGATTCAAATGGTCTCCCATCTAGTATTTTGTTTGCTGACAAATATGTTTATTCCAAAGCTGTGTGTGTTACTAACACACCTGAACCCTTGGCAGAGCTCCTTTGCACGTTTTGGCACCTGATGACAGTTTGCTAACTCCTATTTCACTTTTACTGAAGGTGGAATTTCGTAAGAAATACCTGACCTGGGATGTTCTGTAGTTAAATCTAATCCACCAGCCCTGAGCTTACTTGTCTAGGATTCAGGTAATCTTGACTCAATTCCTACCTCCTCTAGAATCCACTCATATGGGCCTGACAGATTACTTGGATGGTACCTCAGATCCATTTCTCTGCATAATGACTCTAAGAATTTTTTACTCCCCGCAAAGCATTATGCAAATAAATCAATAAATCCTTATGAGATGTTTCCACATCTGAAGGGTCCGTCACAGGGTATATTATTAGGCTAACATGTGATTCCAAGGCCTAATAAAAGAATATGGCATTATAATGTCTTTCTTTTTTAAACATCACAAATATTTTTGATCATCTCATTTGAATATCGGATTAATTATTATCTGGTCCAAACCCATTTCTCTAACTCAAATCTAAAACAGATTTTCAACTGTAATAAAATCAAAGAGAAATACCAGTGCACACACAGAGACACTCTGAGATAAAACTACTACGTGGAGGAAAACAAGCCTCTCACTCTGCAACGTCCTCATTCGGTGTCTCCAGCAGAACCCAGTACAACCACCACTGCGCTACTCACCATTAAATATTAGTCACATGTTATTAGAATCTTGTCTGGCAAATGCTTATTTGCTTGCACAGATAAAGAAAACACAACCCTTTTTGGCTCAACATTTCCAAGTATTGCTCTGCATATGCTGAAATTAGTGGAAATATATCCCATATGCTTATTCACAACAATTAAGCCGAAGCATGATTCTTTGTGACGCTGACTCATGGGAAGTACATCATTCTCCTGAGACAGATCCATTGAGTTCAATGAGACCAACACAGAAATGGCACCTCTGTAAGAGTGTGAAACTCTCATTAGTAACAGGATTTTCTAAGCAGGTTATATGCAGTTTCTTCTCCCTACCTCACTTCTTGTAATCTTTACAGTGAACTCTGCTTATCCACCTTATACTATTTTTAAAAAAAATTTTAGCTCTCTGTATTAAATAACCCCCTTTCTTGACTGTTTTTTGAGATCTCAGTGGTATCTCATCTTGAGAGTTTAATTTTTATTTCCCCAAATCCACTGATGCGATGCTTGTCATATTGTTCTGTAAGCTGCTAAAATTAACTTCAGTGGTTATATTCAACAGAATTTGGACTATCAAATAGAGTGATTCTTAAAACTTCCTTATCCTATTTTTCCCTTGTACTGACTGTGTGTTATGGCATCATTTGTGAAGGTCATCCTAACCCTATGGGAGCACCAGACAATCTTAATTATATTAGTTTTAGTGATTTGCTAAGTTGAATAGCCCCCATAATGTTATAAAAACTTTTCTCACAGAAAGTTGCCCTCAGTCTTCAAGAATAGAAACAGTATATTTTCAACCTGATTTATATTTTAGGCTTTTAAAATATGTTGAACTGACATCTCTAGAGGCTGGGATCTGTTGTTTACACTCAGAATAAGGACATAAGAGAGAAAAAAAACCAGTAGATGCTAGGATGCATGGCAACTTGCCTTGAAGTTGTCTTTGAACAACCACCTCGAGGGGTGATTTTCAGTTTTCAGTTTCTGTGGCTTATTCAATTCTGTGGCTTTCTGATGAGGTCTCTAATGAACAAATGCAACTGTAAATGTTGTTTTTTCATATATAATATCACTCCAGTATGTCTGGTAGACAGGTCACTGAACACCCATCAGGAGCCAATGATATCCAGTTGGTTACTGTGCTTCTAAATGTCAAATTTTATCTTAAAAAACCTCAGCTGTGTAAAGGTCTAGCACACAATTAAGTTACGTCTCTGCAGATCATCACAGAAACTCCGTTGCTATGCACTTACTGTGTACCTTAGCTTTCTGTAGTCCTTCTCAGCTCCCACTGAACAAATTCCTTCCTACTAGGACTCAGTCAACTTCAGTCATATCTACATTTATCAGTGACCTTTTGTATCTTCAACCAACAGATGCAGACGTTTCCATCTGTCTTTTGTTGCATGAATCACTGCCTTACTCCTTCTCCAAATTTATAGTTCTGTTGATGACTCCGAGAGTTCAGACTCTTCTACATCATTAAGATTTAACTAAGCTCTCTGCATACCACATACAGTCATGCTGCTCAATGATTACAAAAGGTAAAATGGTTCAAATAAACATGTCAAACTGTCTGATGTTCTCATTACAACTATTTATTGAATTTAACTTCACCTTTTCCATATTCCAATTTCTGTTCCCCCCCCGCCCCCAGTTATAGATTACTTGAGTATCATTTGCTTTTTGCATCACATTTTCTTGTCTTTATCACCTGTAAGAATCTCCTACCTGAACCACCAGAAATGTTTACAGTACAATTGCATATAGATATTTTGAGTTTCTGAGTTTGCTAAAAACATGTATCTCAGCTCAGGTTCACTAACTGATTTGCTGAATCCTAAGTAAGCCTGACAAGATTCCCAGTTCCGTACTGAAAGCAATGAGACTTGTGCAACATGATGCGCCGTGAAAATGATTCCTTGCAACTGAGTTTTGCTTTGATGCCCACAAATAACTGAATATCAAGCTCACGGCAAAAGACAAAGGATGTGTATAGGAGCCTGAAGATTGAAGGTGGTAAGTCAAACCCATCAGATAACAGGGTCTTTTTGTTCTGCAGATAATAAATATCAGTGTCTGCTAACCTAAATCAAAGTAGTATACCTAAAAGCCCACTTTCTGAGATGTTAATGGAAGACCTTCTGCTCGTTTAACTCACATCATGCATTGACAAAGGCTAGTCTCTGTTCTGCTCATGGAGATGCCTTATTATCAGGAGTGTATTTTAGACCTAAATGACTTCATTTATTTATCATCCAGGTACATTGACTATCTATCAGAACGTTAAGACATTCTCCTTTCACACTTTATTTCAGCACACGTCAGCTGAAAGCGATGCTAAACTACTGAACTTTATGTTTGTTTTGAAACTGTCTTTTAATCCACTTAAGAGTCGCATCCAGATCTTGAAGAACAAATAAGCATAAGAGCTGGATTTTATCATGATTAATTACAAAGGAAATCAGTCCCAGCCTAAACATTTACTGAATGCTTAATCCCTGTTACTGTTTTTACTGAGTATAAAAGCCAACTCCATGGGGAAATACATAGTATTTTTACTATCATTATCCTGTTTTGTTTCATTTTTTTCCTGCAGCAAGTGTGTCTTTGGGAAAAAGGTACATGGTAAAAAGCAAATATAAGACTTTTTGGTGTGTTGGTAACAGAGGAAATACTTTATCATGGGATAAACCATGGAAATAGGCAAACATACAGGAGGTTTATTTGATATGCACAAGCCAACTAGGGCAGTCAGCATGTGTGGAAGTGGGTAGCAGCAGAAGGTCATGCCACAAAGAGGTACGGCACAGCATATGACAGAAAGTAAGACAGACAATCCAGTGTCAGCTCATTTTCTTTGCTGTCTGGCTCGTCTAACCAGAGTGTTCCCTTTGCTTTTGTTCTTGCCACATGCAGAAGTTCCTTTCTTAGCATGTTGGGCAAAGTGATTATGCTTTCAGCACATGCTAGTTTGCAGCAATCACTGCTTATACCACATGTTTCCGATCACCCACTATGTTAGAGTAACTCCACAAAAACCAAAATCCGTGTCGTTTTTCACTCACTGTTGTTGTCTCCTCTTTGTCCTAACTTCCAAGAAATGCTAAAAAGATGGATGGAAAGGTAGTCAAAAAGCCACGTACGGTGAATGACATGAAACAATAAAATCTAATGTTCTTAGGGTACTTATCCTTCTCATAGTAATCGCAGTAGTCTCTGCGCACCAGGAAAAAAACACACCCAGAAAGATCATGACCTCTTAAACATTGTATTTCCTAAAATTAGAAATCAAATTGCTCAAAGTCAAGTGCCTTATCTTAGCCCTGTGGCCACACTACACCATTCAAAGACCACCTTATAAATGTGCTACCTTTTCTTCCCAGTGGAAGTTAAGCTCCTCTACAACCACTCTGCAGCCAAGCAGCAATACACAATTTGTTTTCAGGGCTGTGGAAGGATAGTACACAGCATGAGAGAGAAAGATTTTAAAAGGTGAAATATCTCAAACTACTTTTTGCTTTATGAATATATTCAACTACAGACACAACTATTTATGCCAGCTCACGGTACCTTATAGCATTTTAAGCAGTCTCCATTTCAGGTCCTGATCTGACTTCTCTAGTTATGAATAATTACTGTCATCAGCTCTAAAGCACCATAAACCATTCTTCTTCTCTTAGTGCTAAGGATATTTCAAGTTCTGTAGAAGACAGAATCACCCACTGCATACAACATTGTTTAAAGAACGGCAAGAGGAATGTGTGCCAATTGTAAATATACACTTCAGCTACTATGATCTACCAAGTCATGTCTGCCTGCTAAAGGTGTGATTCCTACACTAATATACATAAATATTTGCACACTTGCTTATTTTGAGAAATTTAATAGTCATATACTTACATGACTTCCTATTTGCTCGTGACCTCTTCCTCTCTCTAGGCACCGCTCGCTGGCTTGGCACTTGGGTGGCGGACTTTACAATGCGATCCATGATCTCATCTGCTGCGTCATCTGTTGCATTAGGCGAGTCATCATTGCCAGCGTTCCACGAACTGATACGGCCTGGAAAAGTCCAGGAAATGAATTGAGGGAAAATAACATAGAAAGTCCCTTGTGTCACTTTTGTTAGTTTTGCATTTTTATTTTTATTTTTAATTAAAGAAGGCAGTTCAGTCATTGCTACATTGCAAAAGAAGAAGACTGCCTAACAGAGAGTATTTCTAAATAATACCCTAGGACTCTCTGCTGTATCAGCAGAGAACAGAGAGCTCAAATGCAATTATAATTTTCTATTCCCTTCAGCCTCAGAGTTAATTCTTGACCGTACAATTGGTAAATGTCTGCTAACGACCACCTATAAGCCAAAGATTGCTAGTGTTGTGTGACCATGCTTCCCTCTGCTCCTATTACACAGAGACTAGAAGACACGACACATATTAGAGACTGATGCAAATCAGCAAGACAGGTCCTTTGTACCAAAATAGAGAAAGAATCAATTTCCAAGAATCTGTATGACAGCCAATTGCAAAGAAGATGTGAAAAGGGCACTAAGTGTGGTTTGCCATGTCTTGTCCCTTTTACAATGAAGAAGTCACCTCACCACAATGCTGTATGTGTCCTGGCACAACTGCACATGCTCTGTATGTGAGCAGAATAGCAAGAGTTGTTGGCAAGCTGAAAAGCTAA
Organism: Apaloderma vittatum; assembly: GCF_000703405.1. NCBI lineage: Eukaryota > Metazoa > Chordata > Aves > Trogoniformes > Trogonidae > Apaloderma > Apaloderma vittatum. The sequence goes on along the minus strand of NW_009697270.1, from coordinate 70,385 downwards.
ATATACAATTGTGGTTAAAACCACAGAGAAACAATTAAGCCATGTCTCTGAACCCAAGGTTCTGGCACTCCTTACTCCACAGAGCTGTGTCGGACATATCTTTGGCGTCATCCATGACAGACTAGTGTTCCATGTGCTTTTCGTTTTTAAATAATTTGAAGATTAGTATTCAGTGTGAACACTGACAGTGAGCATTGCAAAAGAGTGCGTGTGGTAGAATTGCAAGCTGCTACAAATGCACTAGCAAGGCCGCTCTCTATCATGTCTGTGATATCAATTAACAGCTCTGATTAGCACTTTGCTCTGCTGCTTGCCTCCTGGCTCTCATCAAGAGCGCTTGTGTTACAATAGCGCTCCTGATGAGCTTCTGCCTGACTCATGCCTCCTCTGTCTCTGCTGTTACTCAGGGGACCACAGGCTGACTCTCATTATCAGGACACACCTCTCATTAGTGTTCAGTGGATTACTTCAGCTACTCAGCTTGTTGCAGTGCATCTTGAATTATTTCACCTTTTGTACTGTAGCTAGTTGACTTGCTTCTTAGATTGGGGCTATGAAACCTCTAAATTAGATGGGTTCATGGTTTCAAGCCTTTGTAAATGACACACACACACACACAGACTTAGTGGTGGGTGATCTGGATGTGCAATCAGTGGTACCAAAAAGGAATCAAGAAAGAGTAAGATACCTCAGTGTGAGAGGAAAAAATATACACAACAGAAAACCGAAGATTTGAATTTTCATGCATCACCTTTACTTCAAAATCATTTTTCATGTGCATGGGAGGGGGTGATGGTAAGATAAAAGAAAATAAACTGTTGAACCCAGTGTCTGTAAAATGATTTAGCATAAAGTGGTCTAGTGACTACTTAAATGAAGAGGTGTACCAGTGATCATGTCCTGGACAGAAAACAAGGTAATCTTGTTGATAAGAATGGTTGTACCAGTGAGCTCTTCTCTCAGAGTATCAGGTGTTGAGATTAGAAGATTGGGTCAGGTTTTAATTTGCTCCCTGTCAGCTTTCAGTAATCACCCGTGGTAATACTTGGAAAGAGAAGAGCGCTGTGGACCTCAAAGAAAGAGGTATCTGTCAGGACAGCAAGGAGAGATGGGGCTGTCCACAGTAGCTTTTTATGCTCCTAGTCTCCACTTATTCCACTGCCTTTGCAGACTAGCATGGAAGTGGTTAAAAGATTCATCATCCTTTTCCTACTCATTTTCCTCTCTGCAATCATTCCTAAAATTCTGCAAGGCCCTTTCACTTCAATTTGAATTGCTACTTTCTGTTTGTTTCTATTGAAAGTAAAAAGGAAACCACATCATGGGCTCTCCAGATTCTCCGTTTTGCTTTCGCGATGAGAACAAGAATAAAGACTGTGGGGGTAGTGGGCAGCCACATTCACGGTGTGCGGAGAGGTGAGAATTTCTGCAGGCTTGGGTTCCTAATGCCCCCAGGCACTACTTTGGCTGTGATCTATGTGCTAAAATTTCAGGGAAATTCTTCTACATCCCCATCCCTCAAATCACTTTCAGCATGGGACCACCACTGGGGTCTTCTTCTCTGGTCCCTTCGACTGCAAGTGCTATGCAACAGGGCCATGACCTGTGTTCAGGCCACCATGTGGCTGCCTTGCTGTGAGACATACCGCCACAAGTCAAACACTGCCACGTACCTCGGCTGGCCCGGCTCCGCGTGCGGACCCCGAGTGCCGTGGTGCTTTCCCCACCGACTGAGGAGGTCTTCAGCACAGCCTTCATGTTCTCGTGCTCTGCAGCATCCTCAGCGTACTGCAGCCCCTGGGGCTGGCTCTGGCAGGGGGTCGAGCTGCTGGAGAACTTGCCAGACTGCAGGAAGAAAAAGGATTTGTTGTTTTAACAGAAAATGGTGTGGATAACGGGCCAGAGTCTCAACTGCGAATTGCAAGGAGGAAAGTGTCCTCCCGGGCTTGGTTTGGAGTGCAACTATTCCCAAAAGAGCCAGGCAACAGTTGCTCCTCTCCCAGAGCACGTGTCCTGAGCAGAATTAAACTGGAACCAGGGTGACAGCAGACACAGAGCAAAACCACATGCGTTAGCTTGAGCTTTATAATTTTGACCTTCTGCCTGAGAGTATAAGGTACAAATTAAAGATTTACTTTGAAACCTTTGACCCAGCCTGGGCTTAATCTGGGCTCAGGTATGACAGCAAGGTAGACAGCATGAGACCCAACACAAATAAGAAATCACTTATTTTTCTGTCCAGTCACCTTTCAGCATCAAAGCAAAACGGGGAGAGCAGTCTGGGAAGAGAGGCCTTTCCCTCTTGCCTCCCTTCATTGCTGCACAGAAAACTCTCAAACTGCATTAGAAGACAAATACCTACAAAATAACCTTAAAATATATTCAGGGTAATGCTGAAAAAATCCCTGGTCCTGAAACACCCAGCCAAACTATTCCATGGCCAAAACGCAAAAATTGCAGTCAGCAGTTAGAAGAACAAACAAAACCTTACAAGAGATTTAGGAATCTGCCCTCTGCTTCCCCAGCCTGCCCCGTGATTCCCCTGTCGCCAGGACTACATGAACAACAGCGGCTACATTAGCTGGGCAGGCAGAGCACGTGGATGCAGCAGCTCCACCGGTTACTGCGAACAGCCATCACCGAGGAATGGATGAGAGCAGCAGGAACGGACACTGTCTGAGGAGGAGGAGAAGAGCTCTCAATGCTGGGCTGCTCTCCCTTCCCAGCCTCTGCCTACACAGGGCTGCGATGTTGGCATTCGCTCCACTGCTCTGAGCTACAGAAAGGATGAAACACATTTAAAATACAGTCCTGGCTGCAGAAAATACCATCTCTGTCAACAGCAAACAGGCATCAACAGATAATAATACCCCTTGGCACTCTCAGTCATAATCAGCCCAGCATCAGAAACTGAAATATATTTTCTTTTTCCTTTTAATCTTTTTTCCTCTGACCAATTCAGCACAGATGAAAGAAAGTGTGCTGTATTCTCATCTTCCTTTCCACAATAAACAACATTATTTATTCACTTGATGGTACTGAGCCAGTCAGTTAAAGGGATGCAAACCTGCAGATCCTTTCTGTCAGCCAATGGTAAATTGGAGGAAAAGATTGTGCCCTACTTTCAGAGCTTTGATTGAATCACTGGAGCTATCAAGAATGCAAATTGAAAATATTTCATCTGGAAATCAGTGACAGGATGATTCTATTTTAACATAATAACTTTTTGGGGTAGGATAGCAAGTTAACTGAGTAGCAAAACAATAATCCCTACAAGGCACTGAGCTAAATATACCAATGTGGGATTTATTTTTGATAATGAGAAGTTTGTTTTCCTGTTAAAATGTTAGCTTGCAAACGTGGAAAGCATGTAAGTGCTAGAGTTTAATGTGTTAAGCATGTAAGTGCTAGAGTTTCACATGTGAAATCAAAAGACAGAGAAACATTAGAAAGAAACTTCTATGAAAGTGCATACCATTTTTGCATTAAGAATAGTCACTTATACAGAATGGGCTATAAAGCTAATCAATACCATCTCAGAAAAAAAACAAAGGGTAAAGTCTTCACATGACTGTTAGCTACTATTCACACAGGTTAGTTAAATGTTGGCATAAACAAACTAATTCATGTAATTTTATTCTGCACCCAAGCTACACAATACAAATAATCACTGGGGTAGAAGCTTTATAGCCAGAAGTATTATTTCACTTCCTTAATTTTCAAATGTTGCTGTAGATTAATGACCAAACCCCAGTCTCTTGAGCAAACGACTGCCATTATGAAACAGCGGGAATTAAGCCACATTGTTTATGTTCAGCAAATTGAAGAAGGGTCTACTGCTGAACAAAAAATGCATTGCACAATAGATGCTCGGTATCAAAATTGTTTTATTATGAATATAGCTAGTGCATTATAGTCCTTAAATTATTTATTCACTCCTTTCGTAATTTTCAACATCACCTTCAGGAGCACTTTATGATAAATACATGAACTACTCTATGGCTCGCCTTTATGGTGACTGAAGCATCTTATTCACAATTCATACAGCAAGGAGAACCATTAAAATTTGCTTTGCATCTCCATATCCTAATGCTTTTGAATATTTTAAAAAATGATACAATTTGGACTGCATATCTTAATAATCGGTATGAAATTATCACGGTAATGCGTAGCCCAAGGTAACTGATGATCTCTCTGATCTGAACTGATGATTCAGAACACTGATGTTTGGGGTAGTGGGGATACTTCGCAGTTTAGTAAACAGGCATTAAGGAAAAGAAATTGAAGAAACTTAAATGTTTAAGGCCTTGGATAGGGATATCCTTATTCAAGAGAGCAGGTATGAATACGGTTAAAGCTGATTTTAAAAATGCATTCTTATGTTTGAGCCAAAAAGCCATGAGAAAAATGTCATGGTTCACAGTTTCAGTTGAGCAGATGGAGTTGAGCAGTCCACACTATCTGAGTTAGAAATTAGATGTCAGAGCACACAGGGAACATGGGAATGACATGCTCTTTCAGAGAACCATACCTCAGCATCCTCTTCTTCATCGGTCTGCCATGGGAAACAAACGATAGAGTGGAGAAGGACAAACAGCAAGATTTAGGAAAGACAGTATGGTCAAACCACAACAGAGTAAGAGGTAACCAATGGTAGTGTTTAAAAAATTATAGGAGGACATAAAAAAAATACAAAGTGTATAAGGAATTCATTCCTTTGACAACCAGCTTGCTCAGTTTTTTTTTTTAGTTAACTGTCCGTATAACAGATTTCACTCTTAGTAGGATATATAAAAATTTCCTGATTCTTCTTAGAGAAATGATGAACTAAAACTATCCCTAACCCATTCTATTTCTCTCTTGTGGTTGCTTGCCCACTTTGCCCTGTGGAAAACTGAGAGCACTAGTCAGGACTCCCTCTCCTTTTCCCAGCTCTGTTCAGCACAGGGAGGTCCTGGCTGCTCTTTCTCCCAGTGCAGAGGTCAGCTTCTTGGCAGTTCCTTTTCTCTGCACTTAAATGCTTGTTTTAATTCCTTTTTTAATCTGAGGCTTTTCAACTTCCAGTTGAACAGAGCATTCAAATCAAATGCTTAAAGTCCTTCAGTAACTGTTCAATATCAGATCCTTGAAATTAGAGAGATGCAATTATCTTTTGTCATTCAGGGCTTTTGCCCTCTGTGACAGCAGGCCTGTTAAATTATTTTGTCATTTATGCTATATTAAATGCAGTAGGCATATCAAAATATTGTGGCACATGGAGTGTTCTTACATTTGGGGATTAACAGGGAATTAGCGAACTATTTACCATGGTGGTCCCAAACGCCTAGAGAATTCTTCATTGTGTCCCACACAAAAGGCTCCCGAAATAAAACAGTTTCACAAGCATCTGGGCTCCTTGTTTCCATAATTTTCAGTTTGATTGCTTTTAAAGGGCAAACATAGCCTAGAAATCCAATGCATTTCTTTTATTTGTGGGTTTTGTTTTGTTTTTTTAGAGGAAGCATTCCACCAATTCTATTCCCCTCCCTAACGTTCCTAATACATATTTTTGACCTTATCTCCATCTCAACTATGATTTCTGTCTGAGATTGATACATTCTGTTCCAGAAACATTCATCATTAAAAATGAAAGGCTGATTTACTTTGGCCCTCAGTTTAGATTCAGCACAATCTCCATAAGAAGATTAGCTGTAAGAGTGCTGAGCAGAACATTAACATTACTTTTTAAGGGTATGTTTTATTCAAAGAGCGAGATGCTTATTTTTCTCTGGACACAGTAGCACTGACAGAAACACAGGCAGATGTTTTGCAGAGGGACCTTGGCAGGTATGTTCCCTTTACATTAAAATGATCCATTTGGTTTTTTCCATCCCCTGGACGGAGGGAGTCACACTGTAAAGCAATTCTTTTGAAGAAGGCCACTGTTCACTTTTTGGCATGACTAAGAAACAGAAAGGAGAAGAACGGGAAGCAAGAACATACTTGAATTCTAATCCGTATGTACATCTGTCTGATAAAAGGCAGGAGGAGAGTAAATTAAGCTAAACAATATGCAAAAGGCACTCTGGGAAAGGTGAAATAGTGGAGTACACACATTACAGTGTGCTCCAAACAAAAGTGTATCATATTATTACTTTATAACAAGCTAGATTTTTACAGGGGAATTCCCAGCTGCTGGCCTTCCCAGCCTGAGGAAATGAAAATTTTAATTTATCAATCTCTTGGGTTAATGCTATCTTTTAGCTCATTTAGTCTAGCTAAAAGTGATTTGCTGCAGACTATTTTCAATGGCAATGTACTCTCTGTTTGACTTTGTTCATGCCCAGTACCTGGGGCATCACTATTTCAGTTCCTCCTGCTCTGGGACGAGAGGGCTCACATCTAGAACCACTGTCCTTCTACACCCAAAGCTACTCCAGTGCACAGGAGGAGCAGTTCATCATTCCCAGCATGTTTCCATGGCTGCAGAGACATTTGCCCCCAGTATTTACTGACAATAGGAGTCAAAGTAGCAAAATAGATAAATCCAACTTTTGTTTTACAAGGGAATCTGCTCTCGCTCAGGTGCATGCATTCTGCATTTTATTTCCTTCTTCTTTTCAGCACTATAAATGCACTGTGAAATACTAATAAATTAGGACATTTTCAACATGTAATGTTACCAAAAAGCACTGAGAGAATATTGATATAGTGAATACCTCTTGCAGGCACAACATGCTAATTTTAAGTAAAAAAGGTTGCTTGATTCTTCTGTCACCCAGTATTGGATGTTACAAGACAATGTGTGATCATCCTTCCCTTCCTCCCTTCTTCCCTTTATCCCCCTCTATGATTTTTCCTTTAGGCTAGCATTTCTATGTTGTGGATTTAACGTTTCAAAATATTAATTCTATACATAGTAATTTTGGAATTGAAGCTCTAAAGTATTGTCAAAAGCAGAGCTTCATAAATCTGGAAGACAGATGCTTATATTGCCTATTATTATCAAAAATCATTAAAACCTTCAGACTTGTATCTATAATTGTATTTTTTTCCTATTTTGCTTGCTTGTCATTTTTTGTGTGCTTGAAGTGAGTGCTATCATTGGTTAAAGCCAGATATAAGGTAGCACAGACTAGGCAATTTTCCCTGTGAAATTGTGGCACCTCACTGTATTTTGTCCTCATTCTCCCCATCCCGCCATGTCTCTGTTTCCCGCACACGACATTCATCAAGATTTAAACTGACAGTGCCCAGTCCACTTCAGCTATTAAAGAACATATAAACATGAAGATCTTTGTGTTAAAAGGTTGAAAGAAAGGCTGGAAATATTCCCTATCGTGCTTCTCGGCACTACTCCATGTGAGCCGTTGCTGAGGCTGATGTAAGTTCTCCATGTGAAGAGCCAGCAGACTCTCTCCATGCAAAGCGCCAGCACCCGTCTGCCTTCCAAGTCTGCAGGGGGGACCAGGGTTTAAGAGATACATCCCCACTTGGTAAGAACTGGGATGGTTCTGGCTTATTCCTTTCCAATTTCTGCTACAGTCCCATTTCTTCTGCCTAAAAGCAACGTACTGAAAGGTGATAAAAATGAGATACTGAGGAAACTTTTAAAAGGACAGGGTCGTAAATATCAAATAACCTCTAGATCACCAAAAGCAGAAATTAAAATTCCACATGACTCCTTCTTATTAGAAGTACTTTCTACAAAGAGTTTCCTTCCAATGTTAAGATCTAAACTTTCTTCTATCGGTGTTTTGTAACCAGCTGAGCACAATGTCAATGCGTTACTGGTATGTCTTTCCAAAGCCTTCAAATATAAAACATTAAGAAAGTCAAGACCAGATAAAAACACAGTCAGCACAAGACTACAGTAAAACTCTTCTTCTTCATCATTCCTCACGCACAAATATCCTCCATCCTGCTGACTTGGAAACTTTTTTTGAGGTAGATCTGACTTTGAAGTTGTCAAAGGAAGCTGTGACAAATAGTCTGATGCAACTTTAATTCTGTTTCATGATGTACTGCAACCAAAGGAGTGGTAAATGAGGCCATATTACTGGGCTACAGTTAAAGAGATTTAGTAAGTCCTTAAGCCATAACCATGTGGCCTCATGAATAACTCCCTTAATGAACATCTCTGTAAGGAGAATTCTAAAGAATGTGTTTTTCTCACTTCTGCAGGTGTTTTGTTTTTAATATCATAGGACCACTATATAATTGTAGATTAGGGATGGCCAAAAAATGCCCCCTTTCTGGACACCTGTAATGTATTTTTAGGTGAAATACTAGCTATCAGATGGCATTTAATTCTCATTAAATCTCAACTATCCTGAGCTGAACAAGACATCTACTTCCAATAATATGTTTTTTTTCTTTAAAGAGTTACAAAGATGATTAAGGGCTGTAATGATCACTAGGGGACCAGAACATCTCTTATGAAGAAAGGCTGAGGGACTTGGGGCTTTTCAGTCTGGAGAAGACTGAGAGGGGGATCTTATCAGTGCATATAAATACTTGAAGGGTGGGTGACAGGAGGATGGGGCCAGCCTTTTTTCAGTGGTGCCCAGTGACAGGACGAGGGATAATGGCACAAACTTGAACATAGGAAGTTCCATCTAAACATCAGGAGGAACTTCTTTCCTTTGAGAGCGGCAGAGCACTGGAACAGGCTGCCCAGAGAGGTGCTGGAGTCTCTGTCTCTAGAAACATTCAAAACCTGCCTGGACACTGTCCTGTACAACCTGCACCAGGCAAACCCACTCTGGCATAGGGGGTTGGATTAGATGATCTCCAGAGGTCCCTTCAAACCCCTAACATCCTGTGATTCTGGGAAAGGCTTAGCTGCCTCCTTTCTTACTTTTTCAGAAAACAGCCATCATCCCTGGCTCTGCTCCTCGGTGACCAGCTGTCAACCCTGAGCCTTTTTCTGGTTTTAAAGGGTCCCTTCTCTCTGCTTCCTGAACCCAGCTGCCAGTGGGTTTCCCTCTCCCAGATCACATTTCCCCTTCTCCTTGTGTTTCCTGCAGGAACAGGACATACAGCAGCTTTCCATCCTGCCACTGCCATTTCTTCTGGACAGATAATACAGAAACACTACATCATATAGTAGGAAATCAGTAACTCCTTCAACATTACTGTATTGTTTAAACTGGTAAAAACTACTGAAGCTATTCGAGGAAATGAAAATTTTAATTTACCAGTCTCTCTCGTTAATGCTATCTTTTAGCTCCTCTAGAATATGTCCAGAAAACTGAGAAGCAAAGAAAGTGATTTCAGTTCCCCAGAGGCAGTTCTGAAAACTTGTATATTATATCCCTCAGATAAAATCAGAGTCTCTTCCTTAACCTGAGGCCAGGTCAAAAAGAAAATCTTCTAAGATAATAATACAGGCTTAAAATTTTCTCTGGATGGGGTAGATTTCCAGATTTAAAGAGGATAATGCCAGAAATGAGCTACAAATGACTGTGAGTCAATGACTTAAATACAATCTCAATTGATATCAGTCTCAATAAATACATTTTATCTATGTTGCCTGAGCCATAAAACTGTAGTTAGCTTAGGGCTTCTCATGCCAAAGGCAGGGGCAGCTTCATATGCATTGAACCACTCACATCTAATCGAGACTCCAGATTTGGATTTTGAGACAGCTGGAAACTTTTATTAAGTACTGACACCTCTTAGAACTTTATTAGGATTGAATCGAACTACATCTTAAAACAAAAGAAAATAAGATAAAAAGAAAAAAAAACAAGGAGATTTTAAAGCTCACTACACTGAGAAAACATCTTAATTTATACTATCAGTATGCAATCATACAGTCGAGGAGTTTGCAAGGTACCATTTACTATGACCATAAATTTGTCCATTCTTTCAAAATCCCAAAGTAGTCTGTTCCCATAAAATTGGCTATTCTGTGCTTTAATGCTAAGTAGAAAATTGCTGTGCATGTGTATGCATATATATATACAAAAATAGATAAAATACTAAGATTAAATACTATATTAGACTATTCAAAGTTGAAGGAAAAATCCATTTAAATTCAGTTGTAATCACTTAAATGGCTACTATGGTTGATCGTGTAAATCATGTCCTGAATTAGAAGCCGAATTTCTAGGGTTTTTTCCTTCTTTCATGTTCTTGGCTGATCAGGTACACGCAGCTCCTAACATCTTCTAGACAGTTTGGGCACTGTTTGTGCAACACACAGATGCTCTTTTGGATGTTTAGTTTCAGTTTGTTCTTATTCTATAAATTTATATAAAGTAAAGAAATACACACAGTCAAAGACTTGCAAGTTCAGTCTTCTAAGAGAACAGGTTTCATTAGAGTAGAAGAATCTCTTAAGAATAAAGAGTAACAACAGTTCATATACAGTATTCAATAAAAGAAACTTTTAAAAATCCATGCTGTGGGAGATACATATTGCCACTTACATCTGTTATCATTTTCCCTCTGGTCTTGTTCCTTTCCCTGTGGTTAGCTCGTTTCTGTTTTTGCTGCAAAACTCGTTCCCTGGTGGTGCGGTATTCCAGAGCAAATTCGCTAATTATCTTGCAGAACTTATTGATGTTGACTTCACGTATTGCATAGGGAGGATGGCCCATAAATAATAAAAACGAGTGAAACCTGGAAAAAAATGCAAAGGGAAAAAACTCTTTATCGATAGTTTCTGGGGGAAGAAAAATCTACATTTCAGTGAATCCATTTATTACTTTATTAGCTCTCATCATTTCTTTTATGCTAGAGAATTCTCATGGGCACTTTGCATAACACTGGCATGTTTTACAATCAAAACCATGAGAGTCTAGTCTATGATAACTTCATCCCAGTCAACTTTCCCAGGCTGATGCAGGAGATATGATGTTTATGGAACTCCATCTACTTTATATGACTAATTTGGCATGTGAATGACCAACTTAATTTCAGCTATAGAAAAAATATTTATTAAGTTTCAATTCTATTTATTTGTATTAAGCAGCTTCAAAGAGGCTGTTAGGATGTTGGGGAAAGTCTAGACAAGAAGAATGCAGATTTACAGGCTAGCAAACACAAGAAGCAAAGAATTTCTGGTTCACAAAAGTGAACATAAAATTATTTTATATACCAAGTACTTTGTTTTTGGATACTCTCAATTCACAGTTTTACTGCTTCTATGGCATTCAGAGCTTTGCAGTTTTTACTATTACGTCTCTATTGCACTATTTACAATAGTGCACTAAATGTTTAAAAATGTATGGGAATTCCTTTTAACTTCATCTACACCCCTGGTGATAAAAGTCTTCCCAAACCTAGAAAGGTGCAAGTATATGGACACATTTTTTTGAGAACTATAGTAGTAGTTGCAGGACACAACAGAAAATAGTTACTATTTTTCTTATTTGTGCAATGCATATGATAAATACAATTAGGATTTTGCTTATGGCAAGAAAACCAAGTCATGATGAAAACAAAAGAAGAGCTGAATCAGCTTCTTAAGTGTATATCCACAAATCTGGGATCATTTGGAATCCAAACCAATTCGGAAGTTATTCAGAAGCTGGAAAATCTCTCAAAATTTCACTAATAAGCAGGAACACAGAAAAATTACTCAGATGACTCAAGCTACATTTATGAATCTGGAAAAAAAACAAAGTTCACGTGTGTTGCAGAATTAACATGAACATGTACACTTCAAAGCACTACAATTACTGTTAATTCCACGGGATGAAACTAAACTCAACAGTAATTCCTAAGGAGAGGAATCTTAATCTGTCTTCTGTTCCATAGGCATAAAACACATAGCTGTAGATCTTGCAAATAGGAGTGGTATCACCTTCAGAAGAACTCATTATACAAGACTCATTTCCACTTCTGCACATGATTTGTCATTAGAACTTCTTTTTTTGCCACAGCCTGTTTTTGTTTACCAAACAGTAAAGCCAACTTCTCCTCAACAGTATTCAGGGAAAGACAGAAAATAAAGTGACTTAACCATAAAGCTGCTAGCTTTTAGGGACTAGGAGTCAAGAGACTCAGTTATGGCACCCTGGAAATAAATGCTTCCCTCGATCATTGCTTCTTTTCATCAGAAATACATAAACTTTCTGGAGTGGGGATCTTTCTTAAAGAGCACCTGGAACAAAGTATGCACCACATACATCCTGGTAACATTTCTTGCTGGAATGTGGGTTAAACACTTATAGAAAACATATTTATGATGCCATAATTTATAAGTTTAGTAAGTAATTTGTTATCAAGATACTGCTGTCACCAATCTAATTCTCTACCTGTTAATTATTCTTCTATGAACAATCTTCAGGATTATGATTCTTTCTGCACAGTCTTTAAGAAACTCAGACATTTTTTGCTTTAGAGTTGGCTTCATTTCATGCTTTGCTATAGCCTTAAGGTGATCCCATGATGCTTTGCATCGTCTTTCCATCTGACACAGGTTTTCCTGGAGTTGTTCAAAGTCAACCTGAAAAAAAAAGAAAAGAAAACAAAATGTAACACTAAGTGAAAACACTGTGGTAGTATCCTTGGATATTTGAACAGTGCACTGTATGTACAAGAAAGAGTAAATGTAGTGGCAGCACAACATTAATTCATGTTATTAATTACTACTAAACAATTAAGAAATAGCTTTCTTTATTGTACTTTGTCTAGACATGAATCTTATTAAGGAAGACTGAAAACAAAAGAAGTCTCGGGGGCCTAACACCTAAAGAAGGGACAATAAAACAGTGATGCTTTTTTGCTCTGGCTAATAATTTCAAGCCTGCACTAAGCAACCACACGGCTCAGTTATTTCTGAGGTAACACAAAACTTTTTCTCTTTCTTAATCCTTTTCTCTACTACTCATAGCTTTTTATACCCTGTTTACTGCTCACTGTTGTACCCAGCCAACATGTCTCCAATTTAGGAAGCACTTGGATCTACTCCTTAGCCATGCACTGACTTGTTAATAGATGATCTCCTTCTAATCCCAAAATTCATGGGGCAGAATTTTTTAAAGCTCTACTGAAAGTAAATGTTATTTAGTGATCTCAGCACCAGCTTTCCCCCTTGATATACAGTACAAATTGGCTGCCTTGTAACAGGATCATACAATGGCTTTGAAAGTCTCTCAACACAGTTAAAATAAATGACTGCGTCCTAGAGTAACATTCGTCAGGACAGAAGCCAGCACATTCCACAGAAGATGAGAGAGAGCTTCTCCTTTATTCATCAACCAAAAAAGGTGTTCAGATCATAACGGTCTACAGGAGACGTTCAGGATGTGTTGCTAACAACCAGACAAAATGTATTGACGACACAGCCACAGCACACGACAGATGAAAAAAGTAAAACTACCCAACAAGTTCTTGAATCCTGAAGAAAGGAAACATTTATTTTATAATATCACTTTACAGTTCAGATGAATCCAAGCTATAAATACAGATTGAGCACTCAGATTCTAAACACGTCAGTGTTTGGGATGTCACAGTCTGGTACTCCAGTTAATTCCTTAACGCTAAATGAGAAGAAGTGTCAGAGACAGGTTTAGTTCATTCTTTTCAGCTGTGTGCAAGCACCCACTGCTGAGACTTATACTGAGCATAGCCATAAGAAATACATTATTATTAAAAAGCTCCTGGTATTGATTTGATTTGGTTTTGCTGTGATTTATAAAGTGATGAATTTTTCCTCTTCACAAGGAAATAAAAACAGTCTTTGATCCATTCTCCTATCCAGAAAAGCCCTGCAGGCGGAGCAGCTGTGAGGCTTTTGTTTTCCTTATAACCATATCAATGCGTATGTTTTAAAAGTCCTTTCTAGGTCAGTATTTTCACTGTTGATGATAAACACATTGCTGCTTTCCATAGATGGTACATCTAAAACACACATGGGGAAAAACACTAGCATTTCTATTAAGAAAAAGGCAAGAGGAGGTTTTACTACTAAGAATTATCCAACATGGTTGGGGAAGTCTCCTAGCCCCTGTAGCAGAGAAATTTAATTTTATGATATTTTATAACAGCTTTCACTGAAAACAGAATGAGTTTAAGCTCTCAAACAGCTCTGAGGTTGCAGGGGTCCAAGAGATATCTCTGGAGAACAGCACATCTGCAGGGAAAAGAAGTAGAGGATTCCCTGCCCCCTGAAATCTGCCAACAGCAGATCCTAAGGAATTTGACTATCCTCGGAACCTTTTCTCTCTTCACTGTGAAGCCAAATGCATAGTGGAAATAAAGAAGCTTTTATGTGTTCTGAGCAGCAATGACCACATTGCCAACAAACCCTTCCTTTTTATGCACATTTATATCATAAAAGAATGGGTACTTGCATCAATGGAAAATGTAAGTTAAATACAAATCCATCTGAAAAGCAAAAATATAGCCTCACTTTAACTGATGAACACAGTGGTCTAAACCTAGATCTAATATTTCCGGAGACAGTCTATCCAAATAGGATTTAAAGACTAGTTTAGGTGACACAAGCCCTTCAGAGTCAGCCTGATTCAGGAAACCGTTGGTGTAAGTCACTGATGGGCAACTTCAAAAATAAAAATAAAACCCTGTTTTTCAATTTAATGCACTACCATATTTTGCATAAATGACGCGCAGGCGAAGAATGAAACCTTCCAACCACATTCCAGCAATGCCAGCACTCATTTCAATCCCTTTATATCATTATTTATTGTTTGCTGCCATAGTAACAGATGAGTGGGCCATAAACAACAACACAAAAAGATACTTCTCACTTCAGTGGGCTGAGAGTTAAATACTCAGTTCAGACCTAGTGTCCAAACGACTTCTGTTCTCACTGGTTTTTACTAGACTCAAAATTGCCACCACCATCAAACGGCTCAGTATATAGTTCCCTGCCCATTCAGGTTCCACGAAACCTGGTCCTTTAAAAGGACTGTTTTTTTCAAGTTCAATTCCATGCCGTACATCCAGTATCACCTGCTATGTATACAAGTTTAAAAGTGTCTAATTCATTAAATACTAGACCATGCTCCTTTCAGGCAGACACGCAGCAGGGAGCCTTTATCGTCTTCAGGTTGGGATGTTTCTCTTTGCAGCTGCAGACATCTCATGGCAACACAAGAATTGGACTCTTACATTTTGTGAAAGAGAGGGAGGGCTGTTTTGAGGTGTCATTGGGAATGAAATGCATTGACTCAAACATAAAGTGCCTTCTGCTCTATATTCCCTAGAGCAGCATACACAATTTCAGGTATGCATTGCCATACACAGCAAACAACTGCAGTCGCTGTGAGATAACAGGTCGTTTTTCTTGAGCATTCCCCTCAGCTGGAATGTGCTTTACACATGTTTCCTCTTCCAAATCTCCTCTAGTCTCTGGGCTAAGCTCCACCACTACTAAGAGTACAAACCTGTCCCAAAATCAAAGAGGCTGCACCTGATTACACTCATGTTTCCTGCCTCATGTAGTTACATTCAGCCTTTGAACAGTGTCAAAAACATCACAACTGGGCTGAAGTAAAAAAACCCAACAAATAAATGAAGGGAAACTGGTGAAGCTCGGGTTTCTGCTCAAAAACCATTTCTTTTCAAAATCACTGTAAATTCTCACAAGGTTTTTTTTGGAAGGCCAGTGAAGAACTTATGTAGTCTCAGTCTTCTCGTATAGATTTTCTGTTGCTTGATACTATTTTTATTGTTTATTGGTAGAGCATGTTTCTTTTAGTGGTGAATGTATCAAATCTAGATATTTTCTAAGGAATATCTGTATCTCTGCATTTTTACCCTACCCAGAAGGTGCCTTAAATAGAAGATTGATACTTTCACGACAACAAACGTTGCCCCAAATTTACAATAAAATGACAAGTATTTTTATCACACACCATAAAGATATATGTAATCACAGAGAAAATCTTCCTTCCTTCAAAATTCATGACAGTTTCTGCAGCAGACCACAACCTAGTCTGAGCTGTTTATAATTTAGGGTCAGACTGTTCTCATATTATTAAAGGGATGCATTCTGGCAGGGAACATGAAATCTTTCTCTTTTCCTGAGCTGGTTCAGTGTCAGAGGAAATTCTGAGAATTGCTCCTTGCAAACATACTGTCATCTGAGTGCAGTGACCTTCTGTGGCGTACGTTCAAAACTTTTGTCTCCTCTAGTATTTCCACACTGGCTTGTTTCACCAAATGTCACAAGAATTATACCAAGACCAATGTCAGTCCGACTTGCACACTGCTGGTCACATATCTTAAGTGAAGTAGATGCTAGCTCTCAAAAGGAAGCAAAATATAAAAGAGTTTCTGTCCAATTCTAGGATAAGAGCTAGCATCTCACCAAAATAATTGTGGAAATAAGAACACCTGAATCAATCCACTAATTAAAAATCAAAGACAGAGGAATGACTGAGGTATGGCCACATGAGTCTACCCAGTTGTATGCACATCTCCACTGCATTTTAGTGCCTTAAACAATCTAAAATAAACACATTAATATGAGATATTTTTGCAGATGCTGTACATCAGCTCCCATAAGCTGGGATGAGGAGGAGCAGTACTGATAAGAGGTGGTGTAGGTCCCTTCAGACAGTGTTATGGCACCTGCAGTGCTGCTTGCAGTCATTTCACCTGGAATGCTATTGAAACAACACAGTGCTACATGCACATGTGCTAAACTTTATTTGCTCTCTTTCAGACAAAACCTCAAAGTCTCCTTTGTTGCTGAAGCTTCTTTCCCCTTGCCCCAGCCTGCCCTGCAACCAGCAGGACCTGCCTCACCTTGTTCTGTCTTCACCTTTGTTCCTGCCAGTCCCTGCCAGGAGCTGTGTCCCTGCAGCTGATGCCACAAGGACTGATACAATCGTAAGAGACCTTGCATCTGCCAACGCATTTATTCCACGGTAAATAGTTTGACTTCTAGCATTTATTTTTGTTTGAAATAATGTAGGGAACGCATACTTGAATGATAATTTCACATAAATACTTCCTGTCAAGCAAGACAAGAGAAACCTCAATGAAGCAGTGCAGAAGACAGCACAAACTTCCCTATTTTTTTTTTCCTTTCTCTGTTCTCTGCATCCCAGCACAGCAAGCAGAAGCTACAGCATGCCAGAATGGCACTTCTGCTTCACCTCTCTCTCCATGCCTCCCTACCAAGTCCCTTGCAGGGCAGCTGCAGGACTCCTTCTCCCCTGCGTAAGCCTCAGTCTTGTCCTAAGTTCCTTCCTACCAGCAATCCTTGCCCACTCCCCTGTGTTGTTAACATCTCCTATTGCTTACGTCTATAAGACACCTGCTTCTCCATTGCCTAGTATCTGCAACTAATCAAAGTGTCTTGCTGCAGGGGTTAAAAATCAGCCAGAAGTGTGGCATCTTGTAAGTAAATTAAAATTAGAGGGAGAAAAGGACAATTACAAGTTTACTTTATGGAGCTGGCCAGCTTTCAGAGGTATAGGGAAAAAACACTTCTGGGCTTGAGAGAGAAGATGAACATTTTTAGTAAGAATATAACTTTTATTCACTAACAGAGAAGATACTAGTGCTGATGCGATCCCTCCTCACCGTACTGGTAAGAAAACTTCCAAGAATAATTATGAGTTTAATTGCAGAAATCTGGGGGTCTGTTTCAGTATTAGACACATCAGCTCTGGTACAACTAACTCCAGCAAAAACCAAAATATATTTTTTTTAAAAAAAGGAAAAAAAAAGCAAGTGCTTTTGATCACAGAATGTCAGGGGTTGGAAGGGACCTCAAAAGATCATCTAGTCCGGACCCGCTGCCATAGCAGGATCACCTACAGTAGATCGCACAAGAAGGCGTCCAGGCTGGTATGATGAGATACTAAACAGTCAGTTTATGAGATTAATGTCAGTTAATGATGAGATACTAAACAGTCAGTACCCTGGCATGACCTTATGTATTTTTATACAATTATGAATACTTTTATTTACCTAGAATTCTATTTTTTAAAAATTTTTTTCACTTGTGTCCGCTTTTTTTTTTTTTTTTGCCATTATAGCTTCAGACCTTCAAGTAAAGAGACCACAAGTTTTGCAACAACTATGCCATTTTGTTTCTCGTCCTTCCAACTCCTTCCTGTTGAGGCAGCCTGTTCTCTTTGTGGGTTTTTTCATGAACTGAGGCTTAGGAAATTCTCACATGATGTCCATCTCAGGGGAAGGGGCATCTCTGTTTATCTACAGGATGGAAATTGTTTAGCCTTTGTGGTTTCTGAAAGATGTTTGTAGACAAAATGGAGCTCAAAATACAGCCTAACCCACAGTGAAATATTAGTTCTCCTTTCCTGTCAGCTTTCCTAAACCAAGATTTCGCCTCGTTTGTGAACATTCCCTTGAAGAGGGCAGCTTGGATGGCTTCCACGTCCTAACTCTTTGATTTGTGGCAGCTAAGATCAAGTGGGAATAGAGCTCATTACAGTAATCCATCAGTGGTGTCACACATGCAGGAACATCCCAAGAAGGGAGACCTTGGGCATCACAGGGAAGGTTAAGGCTATAATTCCTCTTAATGTGATTTTGTCTGGCCTTTTCTGAATTTCATCCACTTTGGGCAGGGCCACTAAATCAGCAAACCACACACTGAAAGACTGTGCTCAATTTTGAATGCTCTTCACTTTTATTAGTGAAAGCATTAGGTTAAACTTTCTTCCACTTTCTAAGACTGAGAAGTAGAAGATTCACTTGAGAGTACACCATGGGCGGTGGTGGTGTGGATTTTGGAAAACAAGGGGTCTGTCTTTTACATAATTTTTTTTTTAGTGATTAAAAAGTGAATATTTAGTGATTAAAAAGTGAGATAATTTCTTAACAGAGAGAAGCACAAAAAGAGAAACCAATGTTAAGAAAAAGAGAAACCTCAATGTTAAGAAATGAACAATCATTCAGAGAAAAAAATAGAGAAAAAAAATAATAAAACCTTCCAAACAGGAGAAAACAATGTCAGCAAAGGGAATAAAACAGAGCCTAAACATAGACTGTACAAGAGGAAAATGAAGAGAACAGAGATTGAATCTGAAGAGCAAATATCTGAAGATATAGACAAAAGCCACTAATTCCTTTATGGTATCCAAAAAAAAAAAAAAAGAAATGAAAATATGTAGAAGGTCCTGGATCACTAGGGATGAAGGAAACTGAGGAAGACTTTTGTCAGGGAAGGCAAGCAGGATGAATTCTTTTCATCCAACTTCACCACACAGGATGTTGGGAAGAAAGCTATTCTGGTACCTCGTTTTACTTTTATGTATTTTATTTTCTAACAGATGTGAACTATAACAAGGTTCAAATCCTTGCTAGCTGAAACACGTTGGAAGAGGATGACGTCTTACAAAGCAGTAAACAAACAGAAGACAAAAATTCTGAGAGCAATTAAAATAAAGTGAGCCACTGGCTCACTGCACTTAGTAACTTGAAGAATCAGAGGATAGCTGAAGTTTCATCTATACAAAAGCAGCAAGGATCATTCAGGAGCTTGTAGAGCTCCAAGCTTTATTACTGTACTTGGTAATCTGGATGAAAGGATGAATAACAGGAAATCAAATATATCAAAAGAGTCACTAAATTCTAAATATGTTTATATAATAGCGGACACATAAGAGCAAGTAAAGAAAATTAGACTCTCAAAATCTTCCCAAGAGCTTCATGGGGGGCTATTTATGATATGTAAGGATAAGAGAGCAAAAGAAAAGAAGGAATACATATTGATTCTCATTTGATGACAGAGTTAACAGCAGTTGTCTCATGATCTTTACTATGGATTTCAAAATGATCTGGAAATATGGAAGCACACTGAGAGGTTAAAATACACAGATGGAAAGAAATTGTTCTGATTAGTCCTGATGTAAGATTATTAGGGGTTTGAGAGACAAGTAGTAAATCTGTTTCAGTAGATCATGGTCATTCCTGTCGATTTCAATGAAGTGCACAGTGGTATCAGACCCAGTTCTGAACCGCCTGATCGCCTCAGGAGACTGCCCGAATTTCCTTGTGAACTGCCTAAAGACAACTAGTGTCAAATGTATAGCAAGAGTCCAAAACCAGAGAAAACTTCTGGACGTCTAACAAAAGATAGCACAAGCAGATGGGACAAACATAGCAAACGTAACATTTATAAGGAGAGGTTGGGACACTGTTTGGTATTGTTTAGCCCATTCTAAAACAGAAGACTGAGAAAAAGTATGAAATGGTCTAAAAAAAAATTTTTAAAAATGTAGAAGGATTATTTGAGACTTAGACAAGGATCTGGGCATCCTGGTTTAATTTGGTCTTGCACTTAAAAGGATGATGGACCAGAAGACCTTCAGGAGCCCTTCATCCTCTAAGTTATTCTATGAAATGGAGAGAACTTATTTTATAAGTTCTGACTGCTTAATATATTCAGGTAGTAAATTTTGAAACTGGCAAATTCAGACAAAATTAAATAATGAATCCACTGTCACAAGAACTTCTCTAGAAGCCAAAATAAGATTTAATTTTTTCGTTTTTTAAAAAAAATTGTATCATACAGGGTTCCCCTGCTCCAAATATCCAAAGAAAGTGGCCTCTGGAAAAGATTTCCTCCATTTTATGCATATATTGAGTATTATAGCGCATAAAATACAATTTATCTAGGAGAGATCTTCCTCCTCCTTCAAAGCTCTCCTCTTAAGCAGCTGGTATTGGTCACTATCTGAATCTGGACTAGATGGACACTAGTATTATCTGCTGCAATTATTTCCATTTTCACATGAGACATGACTTTAAACAAGAATTTTCATGTCTGTCATCTCCTAATGATATTCTGCCATGTTTACTCCATTAATCAAGTAAGGTATTGTTTTTTTTAAGGGTCATCCATGAAACCTCACACACTGAGAGCTCCAAGAGTGAGGTTACAGTGTTTCTATCATGTCTGCTAGCAGCAGTAATAAATAATCTGCACACCATAAGGAGCCATTGACCAGACGCATGCATTAGCCAAGGGACTACCACTTTTCAAAACAGAGGTGCTGCCACAATTTACCTTTATTTCTATTATCTTCTCTAATTCCTATCATTAAGATGAGGAGGATAGAAAAGGAGTTAAATACAATATTTCATTCTGGAAACAATTTTATTATGGAAAAAGTTCATTCCCTCCATGCCCTTTAAAATATTTCCCCAAAGCACAAAATAAATACATTTGAAGGTATTGGTTGAATAAAGTTTTAACCCAAAAATAGTTCATAATAGTTATTTATATACATTAATCATGTATATAACATTAAAATGGCTGTCATAACGTGGCCCTCTCTTAATGTATTGATGAGGAAACTGCCTGACAGCCAGAGATAAAGCTCAAAAGAGAGAGTACTAGCATCTTTGAAATTCAGTGGGAATGACACAATGAATCCACATTCATAAAAGGTGCTGTGACCAGAAAGGAACAAAATCAAAGAATAAAATAAAATCTTAAATATTTCACTTTAAAGAGTTTTTATAAAAATGTGTATGCATTTACCCACTAGACATACCTTGGCTGACCTAGTGATGGCCCCGATCTCTGAATAAAGATCAGTACTGTCTGGGAACTTTTCCACCACCATAGTGCAGACGTGGTGCAGGAGGGACTGCTTGTGCACTGTGTCCTTGACTTCTGGAACCTTCTCGAGGTAGCTCAACTCAAAAGCTTTAGCCTGTAAGGGGAGAAAAAAGGGAACAAATGAAAAATAGAAATGTTTATTTTTTCCCTTGCAGATTAGTAGCCAAAAATGATGACCATGTAGGGGTAGAGGGGAAAGAAGAAAAACAATAATCCTACTTATTGAAAAGAAGAAGAAACATTGCTTTTATTTTTAACTTGCTGAAGAGTAGGTCTAAAATCAGTCCATCTGCAGTAAAACGACTCATGACACAGTTCTCACAATATGAAAGGGGAGCATCAACATTAAACTCAGGGGAGTTACACCAGAAAACTGCCTAGCTCCACATTTCCCTCAGGTTATGCTAAAACAGGCAAAGAGCACCCCAATATACAATAAAAATAAAAAATAGGTTTTGTTTTCTAAATTATTTTTCTGGTACAAAACAAAAACTGGACTGCAACTACCATAATGGTTTTGACTTCTGTTTTTTTAAGGAAAAAGCTGCAGGGTAAATACTGGGACATCAGGCTTACATTGGTTCCATTAAGAAAGTTCCCAATAGCTAGTAGAGTAGACAGGATAAATCCCAAAGTTTTATTGTGCTCCAGTTGGTCCATTCCTTCCTTCAGGTCTAGAAGTGGTTCTGCAACTTCCTGCCATGAAAATAGAAACAAGAAAGTAAAGGGTGCAGTTGGCTATAGCCGCTTTAAGTTTTTAATACTACGGTTTAGATTAATTACTGCAAAATGTTCCTGAATTGGCGTCTTGCAGAGTGCAAACTGGCCGTGTGTGCTGGCTTTCTTCCATATTCCAGCTAATAAATCACATGCAAGGACAGCAAAAAAATAAATAAAACACTTTCCTAATGTTGCTTCTTTATGTATGCAATTGCCTTACTTGTCCTGGGGATTATTCTGTGATTCCAAATGGGAAAGAGAGAATCAAAAAAGAGGCTGCTGCATTTGAGGGCACAAACATCCCCTTACCCTAACTGATAGAAAAAGCTTCTTATAAACATTTTTTCTAATCTTCGGGGGGAAAAAAAAAAGTTACAGCCTTGGCTGACTTGACATTTGTAGCCTGACCCTAAAGCTTTCTTTAAATTATGGCCACCTCTGAGTTTTAGATATGGTTTTCTGCTTGTGTGACTTTAAATCCGAAAAAAACCCCACCCCAACAACCCACTGTAAACATCAAGCTTTACAAGTGTTCTCATTTCAAACTTTTAACTTAATGCATCTTCCATCCACATGTGTTATCTGAGTATAGGTATGTAAACTGATAAGGCTTGAAAACATAAATTCCGTTCCATTATCCCGGGAAGTGAACTACGCCAGAAAGTTCAAAGGAAGAGAGTGAGGGTAATCGAGTTGATGGAGCTTATTTCTATGTCCTTCTGTGAGGCCCAGGATTATTTATTTTGTATGCACAGTAAGAGTTCATGTTGTTTCTATCTCCAAATGCCATCCTAAGCATCTGTAACCAGCATTCTTTTCCCAAATTATTACACTGCTTATGAGCAAAGAAGCCAAAATTCAGCTATTATTTTAGACCAAGAGGCAAAATAGCTGAGAAGTTCACTTCCTTGGAGAAATACAATGAGTCATTCAACAACTGTAGTGATATTTGACTATAAATAACAGCATCAAGATGAAGGAAAAACACATTTCTAGTTAATCTCTTGAAAATAAAAGAATCTGGCAAATTCGAGACAAATTAAGAAATTATACAGTGAGCAAAGTAATTTATACAAGAAGAGGAGAGGTGCTAAATAATCCAAGACTCTATCAAGTTAAACTAAAATCAGTAAACTGCTGCACAGAATTGTTTGAATTGCTTTAAAGTCAGGGTCTATTTAGATGGCTTTTTTGCATTATAGGGATGAATCAAACTGCTCTGCATCTGCTGTAAACACAGGCTTTGGAACTATTTTACTTGTATCGGTTTGCAACCTGTTAAAAAATGATGCCTAAAAGGTTAATTCGGAACATTTTGAAGGTGCATAAAAGGCTTCCAAAGCAGGCCATACTGTATTTCTTCATTTAACTACTTACACACAAGTTACCCAAGCTTAGACTTTCTTGCATATTGTACAGATATAAAATTGGTCTTTGTATTTTATTCGATCATAGCATTAAAAACAAAACAAAAAAGCAAGATACTGTACAATCAGAAGAAATACCCATTCTTGCTTCCTACAAAACTCACCTTCTACCTAAACAGAGCAGATACATAACGCAGAGCTACCTCATTTCCTTAGAAACCTCGCATCCTTATTTGGCACCGTTTTACTTTTCACCTAAAAGGTATGCTTGAATGAAATTTGAGGATTGGTTCAGAATTTCTGGCTGTGAGATGTCTGAAAATGCCTGATAAATGTTTGACAGACTTGCACAAATGAACTCAACTACATGTGTGCAATGAATCCAGCGGTCCTGGGGCAGTTGTGTACAGCTGCTCTGGGATATGCATTGATACCAAACTGCTCTACTGCACCTGTAAAAATGCTATTCTGGGAGGGGTAGAAATCTGGCTGCGATGGGAACTTTGTAGTGACCAAAATGTAATTTGCTGTATTTGCATTTAATACACATAGATTAACAGCTACAGCTAACTCAGGTTACATGAAAGGAACAATTTAGCCTTGTCATACCTTCAATGAAGAATAAATAGCTGTGCCAGAATTAAAAAAAAAAATATTTGGGTCAGGCGTCCCTGGGGACAGGGAGGCTGGATTAAAATGATCTCTAAGGTCCCTTCCAGGCTAGGCCATTCTATGATTCTATGAAAGAACTTGAAAGATACAAGTCATAAATGTAAATGTCTAAGATTAAAATGCCACAATTTAAAAATCCTGAATATTAGTGTGATTGCATTTCCCGAAATCTAAGAAAATTAAGCAGAGGTTGAGTAATTTTGATAGTATGATCTGCAAATCAATCCACTGTTGTATAACTTGTTAAATAACCATGGCTAGGTAAACATAAGGCATATTCAGAAGCATGTCCCAATTCTCAAAATCCGTATCACACAAAGTTATATTGATCCTTTAATATACACATGGGCACTGATACACATAAAAAAAATTTAATATATACAGGAGAGAGCTACTTGAAGAGGACGTATGCACCAGAAGTGCAGCCAGAAGAAGGCTCCTGCACTGCGATTCCTAAAAGAGCTTGTGAAAGTGAGCAAGTAGCTGAAATTGCCTACAGTTTCATTCTGTTTATCCTATACACCAAAATTATACGCTGTCATTTTGAGAATTTTGTCTGTTATTCATCATTCATGACAGACAAGCCAACTATAGTCGTCTCTGAATAAATGCCATCTACGAAGAAGGTGGCAGCAACTGTCTTTCTGAACTGAACAGACCTGAAAGAATTCTTATCTTTTGTTTATAACTTTGAAAGAGAGTTATAAACATAAGAAAACCTTAATGGTAAGTGTTTTCCTTAGTTCAAATGGATGTAAGATCAGTAAGATCAATATTCTCATTTTACAATGTAAGGCTGAATGCTGTAGTCCTCATTCATTCTTTATCCAAAGAAAAATTCTTACTGCTATGAAGTAAGAATTTCCTGAATAACAACATCTGGAGAAGATGTGGTAAGGATTTAGCCCTCTTTGTTTCAATATCATTACTGACTAATTAAAGGAAGGAAGACATAATCTCTAATTATGTTTTATAGAAGGAATGGATTATGAAGGATCATTTTAGCTGTTTCCTGGTTGGCCACCGAAACAAAAGCGACCCATTTACCGTTTCCTCAAAATATACGTGCTCATATAATAACAAGGTCAGGGAAAGATTA
The DNA here is from genome assembly GCF_000703405.1 of Apaloderma vittatum. Taxonomy (NCBI): domain Eukaryota; kingdom Metazoa; phylum Chordata; class Aves; order Trogoniformes; family Trogonidae; genus Apaloderma; species Apaloderma vittatum. The sequence goes on along the minus strand of NW_009697270.1, from coordinate 45,019 downwards.
GGCAAAGCCTAGGAAAAGTCTCCACCCCTGCCTCCCTGCTTTCCCCTTACCTTTTCCACTATCTCGTAGTCCATCTTGAATGCCCAGAGCTGGAGCCTGGCAGAGAGTTCACTGATGGAGGAGAGGGTGAGAAGGAACTGCTCGGCACTGCCCAGGGGGACATCAGGGTTCGCCAGCTGCGCCTCCTGGATCTTTTGCTTCTCCTCCTCGGTTGGGATCATGGTCAGGATTTTCTGGAAAAGGAGACAAAAAGCAGGCATCAGTGGCAGGGCGGAGAGGCACGTGAGGGCTTCTGGTGGCTTCACAGCAGAAACAGCAAAAGTCCTCGAGTCCCTGGCTGGTAAATTAAGAGAGCGCTGTAGTAACCAAGAACTAACCCACTGCACAGGAAAGCAAAAGAAGGCCTGTTATCTCAAACAGATGGAGTTCACTGAAAATCACATCTGTATTAAAATACTTTTTTTTAAAAAAAAAATTTTTACTTGGTGGAAATGGATAATTATGGGATGGAACACTGAAAGAGACACCAGGAGATTGGTTAGGACCATTCTCATCTTTCATATGTTTGAGTCAAAACTGGCCACCTTCCTGCAAATTGTATATCGAAGTGAGGTTAGAAGAACTGCAATTCTGTGGCCTGTGATTTACAGCAGGTCTGACTAGATATTAAAGTCCATTTTAACCTCAATATCTACAAATCTTCTAGCATACTTGTGAGTATACAGAAGTAACCTGAGGACTTGCTGTTTTCATAATTTATTACTTTTTGTTCAGACGGCTTTTTTTATGACACATGACAACTATTGCAGCTTATTAGGTCACTCCCAAAAATTTCACCCAAATTGAGGACAACTTCTCAAGGAACACGCATTGAATTTAAACTCGAATTATGCATGACATAACATATGGACTTTTCCTCTTTTGATCTGAAAAGTCTAAAATATTGATGAAAAAGGTTCTCAATATTTTCAGACTCTGCTGTCAGTACGGCTCAAAACGTCTAAATTTTCACTTTAACTCTTGGATTTTACATGCTTCTTTACATGTGGCAGCTTTTCCTCTCAAAGTATTGCTCTCTAAGGTATTGCTTCTTAATTAGTTCTTAACATAATAAATGCATTTTAAAACTAAAAAGACAAACAAAACAACATAAGGGCATCAGATAAGTTGAGGTCTTCATGCTGATGATCAATGCCTCATTAAAAGAGAGTAGTAAATTTTCAACACAACCTATGTTTATTCATCTAAGGAATTACATGTTTTTGCTGTAGCCTTCTATAATGACAGAAGCTGTTTTGAAGGGGAGGAGAGAATAATAAAAACACAGCCAAAGAGCTATTAGTCCTGCCAATCCAAACTAAAGCTTTGTTCCAGCACTGGACATAGCTAATTCATCAAAGTAGCAGAACCACCCCCTGCCAGTACCGATAATTTATCTGGCTCCTTATACAGCGCTGAAGCTAAGCATGGAGAGCAAGGGACTTTTCCTGGTCAATCGGGCTAAGAACAAGAGTTAAGCAAACAAATAATGTTCAATTTGTTGAAATGGGAGTTATTCGATTTTAGCCACAGCATTTGTCTTACTGTCCATCTTCTTATGCTGACTCCCATAAACATAAATAAAGAAGCAATTTTTTTTCTGTTAATGTTGGCTCTATCTTTTAGACAAAAAAGGAAAAAAAAGAAAGAGAACCTACTGCTCAGACACTACAAGCTTCTACCTTAATAAATTAATAACTTGAGGAAAAAAGAAAAGGAGAAAAACCCCTCATTACACTCTGGTGCTTTTTCTTCCCCTGTCAATGACTGGAAAACATTCTGATGTATACCTGTTCCAACTGATAGCATCTGTGTATTGATTTTGAGATGTGCCATCCATCTATCCATCCTGAAATCTGTAACTTAGGTCATATCTAACATCAACCTAGATTTATAAGTAGCTGCTTCAGGGAATTTCTTGGTGCTTAACCAATACTCATCTAAAAAAGTTCATAAAAAAGAGAGACTGAGTTGGAAACTCATAAGAAAAGGTGTTTTGCAGAGTGTACTTTGAAGAAGTCAGGCCTCCTAGTGTCTACTTCTCTCTCCAGCACCCTCCCCTAGCTGAGCCAGGGCTGCTTGCAAATGGGACCGTATGAACACTGATACATGGAGAGTTTAGTAGTGGCCATGCAGTGGATGCAAAAATGCTTCTGATGCATTTTTGAAGGCTAACACTTCAGCAGTATTCTCAATTGCCTCCTACAAACAACTAGAACTTTTGGAAGTTACCCAGAGATCCCACAAGTATTTTGTGGTAGTACAGGGCCTTCGCTCCAGAGATTCTGCACCACTGTCAGGCATTTTAAAGAGAGCAATGAAACAGTAAGCTCTATTTCCAAAGGGACTCTCCTCCTCCTTGAGCTTCATGTAAACACCACAAGCCAGATGGAGCTGACAAAAAGCATTCGAGTCCAAGTACTGCGAGGCTGCTGTGCTGTGCTTACCATAGTATGTGAAACAGAGAATGCCAAGTGAAATAGCCTGTACTCGTGGTACCAGCTGCCAAGGATCACCCCTGCTGTCTCGCCTTGGTGGGACCACAGCTGCTGGCGGGTCTCAGACCATCCAGAGTGCAACTACCCCCGTAAGCATGCCCTACTCACCAGCACTTCTGATCTGCTCAGGCAAATAATTCTGCTGGTCAGAATTACTGGTGTGCCCCTGAGCAAGTGGTAAAATGTTCCTATTCTTGATTTCCACTCTATGACTAATCTGAGCCATTTGTTCAGTGCTGGAAACTGATGAGTACAGCATCTGCCAGCTCATTATTACTTTTAATTTTATTTTTTTAAATATCACTGACAGCAAAAGTAGCATAAAACCACAGCAGAGCAGAAGGTTACTGGCTCTTGATGTGACCATTAAATCACAAACAGCTTTGAATCTAATCATTAGTTCATAATACCCTCCCCAGTACAATGTTCTTCAGATCAATTAAAAACTAGTTATCAACAAACCTCATTCTCACACTGTCTAATACATGTGATACACATACCTCACCTCCACGCATTCTTACACAGCCTTTTGGCCCAGAGACTAGCATTCTGAGGAAAACCAGTGCACAAATCTTTACATGGAGAAAAAGAAGTAATTTTTGGATATCCTGTTCTCATGAGATAATGGATCCTAATTATTCTGCTCCCGAACCGCTGGCTCCAGCCATTAGCTTAAACTTTCAGTGAAGGGATCAAACAGCTTGCACCCTGGACTCAGCCATCCTGACATATGATCTCCAACAATTTCTTAGAGGAAGGCTAACAGGGCAAAATTTATAAACCCCATATGCCTGAAGGTTACGGGTTTCTGTGGGACTCAAGGAAGCACCGAACCAGAAACTGAGAGTAGCCTAGAGCGTCTGAGGAAATTAAGTGCTTCTCTCTTTCAGGAGATAATGGAGCTTCTCAGTGATGATGAGGTTGCTGGGGCATCCTGGCTCTCATATTTGGTTTCAGCCAACTTTACCAGGTGGACAGGAGCCTGAAAAGATTAGTAAACAAAATATCTGCTTGTTGTTGGGTTCAAAGCTTTCTGTGGCTCGAGGCCCACAGATTCATAAGCTGCATAACCAAATGCACATTAGTGGGCATTTCATCAGATATTTGACAGGCCTCAGCAGATGATTCAGCTCCAAAAAGGCTCTCACATTTTATCTTTCCAGGCAGCTGTTAAAGAGACACATTGGTAGTTTGCGTTACCTGCAGAAACTCTAACAAAATCCAAAAGCATATGAAGGTCAGGACTTCACTGTAAGTGAGGGCCGCTGCACTAATTTTATCTCAACTGTTCCAAAAAATGATACAATTCTGAGAGAAGCTTTTTTAACACCAGGCTCTAATTTCTTACCCCTTTTCACATGTCAACGGCTACCTAGTTAGTCCAGACACCTGAACTTCAAATTGGGCCTAGTGGTCCAATTGGAATGGAGGGCGTAGCATACCTGAAAAGCCTTTTAATTTCAAATAGTTTTACTAAAAGCTATACATACCAAAGCAACCAATATTGCGCAGCATCATAAAGCTATGTTGTAAAGCACAAAGTAAACCACCTTAACTTCCTCACAGAATTACCCATGTTACACTGCTAAATCATACTCTTTGATATAATTTGTTTTCAATCCACATTCTCTTACAGAGTAGCATTTTTACAGAGGAATTCATTAATTTCCTTTAGTAAAGACAAGCATCAAGAACTGGTTTGTTGGACTCTACTCGTCCAGTTGCCCATGATACACTTAATAAAAATTAGGTGCCAGAATTTTAAGTTTGCCTCTTTTGCATAAGCTCATAGAAAGCCCTCATCCATGCTAAGCAGGCAGTTCTTTATTCTGCAGCAAGCTCTGAGTTGTTTGAACACAATGAATGCCAAGCTTTCAAAGAAAGGAAAACACAACTACTCTGGCAAACATAAGGTGGTAAAAATGTTTTTTGTTGGACTGACGTATGCTTGCAGCCACACGTTGTGCATTCTTCTGAAAACACGTTTCTAACAGTGCCTCCTCTGCATACTAAATGGTCTGCATACTGAATGCCTTTCTAGCACCCCGCCCCCATTTGCTGCCCTTTTTCACAGCTCAGAGGTACCTAAACAATGCAAATATATGGCCTAAAAATACAAAATCTACTTAGGTATGAAGGGCTTTAAAATACCTGGATAATTTTTTCTCCTATCTTAGTTACATATTTGAAGTTAAGAAGTGAAGTATAGATTACTAACAAGAGTTAAATGCCACAAGCAAAGCAGCATTCAGCAGAATGTAGGACAGTGAGTTGGGTTATCCCAAACTTATAGTCTGCATCCCACTGCATTGCTGCCTTGTTGCTAGCACTACTATCAACACTGCTTTAGTCCACCGTCCTTAAAGGAATTGCTAAGGTCAGTTTTAAGATACCATTTAATCTGAACTTATCCACCAAGCTGCAAAACTAAAGCCACACACACACTAACAGTACAGTGATGATGCACCGCAGTGAAAACAGAGGTCATAGCCAAGGCAAATGCTGGCTTAGGTGACTTTTTACTCTGTTGATGTTCTGCTCCTTGTTGGATTGTCTCAAAGCTGAAAAAGATCCTGAATTATAGCTACTCTGAAATTTTAGCAGTGAATGTTATGTCTTCACTGCACATGATATCTCTGCTCCTGCTCTCCTTACATCTCTCCCTTCTGCTTACTCGCCATAATGTCTCTCCTAAACAATTAACTATGCAGAAAAGCTTTTGACTACGCATTGTAATGCAGTTTTTTAACTAGACCAACTGCATAAATTTTCTCCATAGTAGTCCTGCCTCATTCAACTCACAGATTAGCTATGAAGTATACCATATGGCACATAATTTGCTCTATTCTCTACAGTTTTATATAAATGAAGTTGATGGTTACACTATTACTGATTCATTCATCATCACTAGCAATTATTTCCTAGTATTTAAGAACTGTAGATATGAAAAGGTAACCCTTGTTCCCTCTAAGCTACCTCTAAGGCTAAAGCCAATAACAGATGAATACAGAGAAGAGAAACAAGAAACCAAGCTTGTCTATACCGTAGATCAAAGGGGCAGTGTAGAAAACTAAGGCATGGCTCTGCTGCAAACAGTGGGACTCACAATGACGCATTTATGTATCTCTCTGTGCACCTCTTGGGCAATTCTGCATAGCTTAATCCAGCCTTCTGTCTTGTGATAAATGTCTGTCTGACTCTACAATGTGCTACAAGAAAAATCTGTAACTTGGGATTGAGGAAGAGAATCTGAATTCAGTACAAAGTTTTATAGCTGATAAGTAAATAAATATGGAACATTGAGGGAAAAAAGCTCTATTCTCCATGAACATCATCCTTCCCAACCAATGAAGGCTTCATTCCTCAAGGTGCAAAGTACTTGGGCTCTGCTCCACTTACCCTTTCTCTTGATTTTAAATATCTGAATGATCACATCAGGATTACTCATGTCTTTCGCTCCAATCTGTGGACACAGAACTCAGAAATCCCATTTTCTTTGGCACTGAGTACACACATATAAACAATGTATCATTTCCTGGTTTCTGAATTCTTCAGTTTGAAAGCTACCTGCATATATATATTTTAAATGAAATTATGGGTTTCTGGCAACTAATTGAAAGGTCATCCAAAGGAGGGTGTGGTTGTACAAGGCACTCACAACTGTGGACACCACAGGTGGTCAGCAGACGGGCAGCCCAGCTACAGATATTGGCACTGGAAAGGGTGATCCATGTAGAGCAGCGGAACTTCTGTCAAGTGTGGCAGACGAGGACATAATCCAAAGGAGATGATACATGGAAGATAATGAAAATGTGTCCTTCTTTACCAGCCACTTTATGTTAGACTTGGTACGGAAATACTGCCTACAGCACAGAGATCTAACTGGTGGTCTGTAAGTTGGGCTTGGATGGAGGGGTACTTCTCTCTAACACTTTAAATCCTAGTGCTGCACACTGCAGTGGTAGGTACACGAGCTGAGTCATGAAAAATTACTTTTTCAGCCTGATTTGTCACCCTCATAATATGAATAAAGTATATGTATAGCAAATAAACGCTACAGCTTTGGGAAGGAACTATATTCTAGTATGGAAAAATCAGGCCTTGCCTTCTAGCTAGAACAATGTTTTTGCCTTAAGTATTTCTTTTGCATGTAACTGTTGGCAACTCCATTTCTATTCCAGTCAGCTTTTCTCATTTTCTTCTGTAGTCAGCACAGTGAAGGTGTAAAGGGGTAAATCAGGAAACCCAGCGCCAAACCACTGAAAGGTGACTGTGAACCAATACATGTCCTCTGCAGCTCAGCCTCTGGTTGAGATTTGTAGTTGTGCAGATTACTCTTTCTAGATTATATGAGCTTGTTAAAAATAAGTAAATAAATAAATAAATAATTTGAAATTAATATGACCACAACGAAAAATAACAGGGAAGCAGCGGGCTTCTTTTACACTTCATACAAGAAAAATGCTTTGATAAAAAAAATAATAAACAGAGCTCATCTTGGATCTCGGTAAGAATATCTGCAAAGTTGAACATGTAATGGTAAAAATTACATCATCTGTAATCTTTATACCAACTGCTTTTCTTCAAACAACAGTAACACAGAAATGCTATTTTGAGCAGAACTAGTCACTGTATTTGTTTTCCATTAGATATACAATCTAGAACGGCTCCAACAGCTAGCTGGGCATGAACTTTATTAACCCCCGTAGCAGTTGCATCAGCCCTAGTAATTCACTGCCTATTCTTGCTGCTCAGAGTATTTCAGGAGGACAAACAATACTCTGAAAATCTTGACAGGAATTAACAGCATTCATTGTTACTCAAACTTAGGCACAAAGCAAGCAGAGAATCCATGTTTACTGCGCATGCTGAACCTCAGGTAAATACTACATGCTTCTGAGCACACTGCAGCGATCTGACAAATTTCATGATACGACACATCCCTTTTGCCCTCTTCCATGAAAAGTCTGGCCTGTGCCATGTGCAACACCAAAAAAAGAGGAAGCAATGAAAGTGCAGACTCGAAGACATTGACTATTCTTTCTTACCTCTATTCCTTCCTTGTTTAAGGCATATTCATCAAAGTTCAAAATAGCAGTCTTGATAGTACGGGGAGGGGGCAACACAGTTAAGCCAATATTAATAGCGTTGCTTCGTTTTGAGTCCAATACAATGATCTCCTGTCGCTTCCCATCTGCAGCAGTTTTCTTGGTAAAGAAGAGAACAAGAATATTATTCCTCCAGCCTGTTTTATAAAGAAAAAGTCACTCCTTTCACTAATGATTTCCCCTGCTCAAGTGTGCTGACACTGAATGTAAATCTAACTCATTTACAGTCATCCAAAAAAGCTGAATTCTTCTACCACATCCTTGCTGGTATTACTATGAGCTACCAGGATTTACCCAGAGAGCTAAAGTCAGTCTCAGATGCCATGCAAAACCAATCTACCCTGAGACACAGAAGTCCCTGTGAGGACTTGGAACGTTGCAGTTTGAGGCTGGAATAGGTCTGAAAAAAGCCTGAAGCTGTCTCTACCGGGCAAGAGCTCTGCCAGGCAGCAGAACCAGTCAGCTGACGGGCTCTGAGGCTTAGTTTGCCCTTGGATGCATCAACTCGGAGTGGCCACCGACCTCTCACCTGCATGGCTGGCTGGGAAACAGATAGGGTGGTTCCCACTTGCCAGCTAGCACTCTCTTGTGTTATAAATCCACCTTGGGCACTGGCAAAGGAGCTGCAGAGGCCTTTCTGGAGACACTGTCACGGTTTTCTGACCTCTGGCTGCCAGAGGAAGGGCATTCTACCCTGCTGCTCATGAAATGCCTGTCAAGTCCTTCACAGGTGCAGAACAACTTCAACCATTTGCTTTTTTCAAAGTTTTGAGACTAGATATAATAATGAAAGTACAAAGAAATAACTACATACAATTTAAATTCCATTCTAGAGAAGACATAAGAAATCTTTTGCTTTCTCTCCCCATCTGTGAATCAACTAAGCAAGGTGACTTACAAATTATTTACATGGCATAGTGCAGTGTTTAACGGGGTCTTTGCTTTTCTGCCCCAGCTTGCCTCTCTTTCTCTCATTACCCCAGGTTGGTTAGAAGGTGTCTCTGGCAACTACATATGTCATATGCCAGGCAACTGAAAGACGAGAGGACTCTGCTCCATACACAGCATTTTTTCCTCCCTCTCCATACATGTGAACTTTGGAAACAAGTTCTCTGTTTCTCCTTCCTTTGCCCCCTCAGAGACAGGCTGGGGGATGTAGGGAGCACAGGAATGTAGGGAGAAGACCAGCACATGGATGCAAGAAAGAGCAGAGATGCTTCACTAAATCTGTGTTACAGCACAGGCTGAAGATATGGGATGTTCGGTCCCCGTGTGTTGCCTGATCTAGTCAACAGGTGGCGTCCCTGGCAGCAGGGAGGGTGGATTAAAATGATCTCTAAGGTCCCTTCCAGCTTAGGCCATTCTATGATTCTACGACTGTGACCTCCTTGTAGAGCCTGTTACCTGGACTGTGGTCAGCAGCAGCAGCCTTAGCACAGATGCACCTCAAAGGGGCAAAGAGAGAGACTGAGTAATTCCTTTCTCCAGGCTTTTGCAACTGTTCAGTACAGGGAATCACCTGTGTTGTCTACAGCAGCAGTGTTTCTCGCATCTCTTGCGGATTTGGGGGAAGCCCTGGAGGAGACTCTCACTGCCTGAGTCTCAGCCTGTGCTCAGGTTTGCTTTTTAGACCATGAAGCTTTGCTCTCCGCTACCTTTGGGTCTGCAGTACAGACATCAAGTCAAAAAACACCCTACCCTACATGCTCTTCTGCACTGGAAGAACTGTCTAAGCTAGTAAACACAATCTTATTAAGTATCTCCAGCTGTGGGTCATCCCATAATAAGAATGCAGTTTTATCATTACAAAGATGCTTTTTTTCTGGCATAGCTCAGTTTCTTGTTTGCACAAGAAGAGCTATGCCCACCGGTCCCACCAGCCCGCCCAGCACATGTGTGGCACCACAGCCCTTCCACCATACCTCCACGATTAACGTGGTATGATGCAACTTCTGTGTGCAGATGAGATTGAAGGCAAGTGCAGTTTACAGGAGTTGGGGACTACCACGTGTATGATCTGTGAAAGTAGTAAGAGGGTTGTTTTTTTAAAGTTAAAAGAAATGACTGTTTTTGCAGTAAACAGCAGAGCAAAGAAAACATTTGGTTTCAATTGTTATATGTCTGTTCTGTCAAATTGCTCTCTTTGTAACATCCTAAAAGCATCCTTGAAGCCCTCCTGAGCTTTCCCTCCTTTGAGTAAGATAGTCATCTTTTTCTTGAGGAGCTACTTGAATGATCTGAGATGCAGCTTCTCCTTTAAAGCAGGCATTTTTACTTCCAGGGCCATTAATCTCATTTTCAGGACCACAGTTAGTTGCCAAGACCACATAAAAAGAAGCGAGGTCCACCAGAGACTGCTTCCTCTTGAGTCTACGTCGCACTAAACCTTTTTTAAACCACCACTTTTTACCTTGTCCTTCACAGAACAGAATTACACAGCTCCAAAGAATGTATGCAGAAGGGAAAAGGCTGGGGGAAAGGACTTAAATTTAGGCTTCCCACATGCGGTATGGGTGAGTAAACCTCAAATCTACAGCTCTGTTTTTAAGCTACTAAGTTTGACAAGAGAGACATATTCATTTGGGGGACATATGATGCTAACCGCTGGGACGACTGCGATTGCAACAGTGTGCTCGCTCCTTTACGATGAGTTATGAAAGACAGATGAGCTGCATAGGGGATGTATGCACATAGGTGTTTTCCAGAGTTATAACTGCATATGGGGTACAAAATTTTGGGGTAGAGTAACTTTTCTCAAAAACAGGGCCAGAAGAGATCTTAAATTCTGAGGATGATGGCTGAGTTACAAAGAAATCTCTTTCAAATAATAAAAAAAAAGGATGAGGAAAACAGAAGGATTTTACTACTATGAACTTTTTGACCCTACCACTAGGAAAAGAACTGCTTCTTGTCTGCAATGAAATTGCACGTGTGTAAGTGTCTGACTGTTAAAATAAGCTACAACTACTAATTTCTATTACAACAGTAGGTGACTTCAGACTGTGCTTTTTAAGTTCATTAACAGAATGACTTCAAATGCTTGAGGGAACATTGCATTAGTGCACTTGAGTTCATATTTTAATGTGTCCGTATGTAACATAAGCCCTGAGCTTCCAAATATTATACTACTAAATGTAAATACAAAATTAAAAAATATAAATACATCAGGTGGTATAATTTGTGAGAAAAAAATGTTCCTGCAACGTATTAACAATTACAGTGAGTTTAGATTTTTACAAGACCTAACTGGACAGGTTCTGTTGGCTCTAGTGAAGGCTGGGTAGTCCAGATAGTTTATTTAAAAACCATTCCCATGCCACAGAAGGTGATTTGCAGCCTGATGAGTACATAGTCTAAATTACACCTCTTTGCTTTAATTAACACAAAAATCAGAAAAATTTAAATAATTTTTCCAGTTGTCATATAAATAAGTAATTATATATGAGCATCAAGGGAGAAATATCTTCTGTATTTAACTTGTAGAACAATCTGCATCAATAGTACAGAAAAAAAATGGGCAATCCCTTAATAGTGAGATGCCAGTTTTTTATTTCTATCTCAATTAGCAAGGATGTAACACTGGTAATTTAAAATGGAATCATTCAACTGCCACTGACTTTATCCAGGATACATACATATGAACTTTTTCAGAAATTCTGGTCCACATTTATGACTGATGTTGACATTTATTCAAGTTGCAACAAACGATTTCAAAAGGAATATGTGTTTAAGCATACATATAGGTGTACACAAAAACATGTTCCTTAATTTTTCCCTCCTATTAGTTTTTACGTCTGTGGGCACAAGATGGATCACTGTATCTTATAGGTTACAGATGAGTCAGCAAAACAGTACTTTCAAATGACATGCAGAACCAAGTGGATGGCAGAAGGCCTGAACAATGCTTGATTTAGTAGTTTCTGCATGTTTTCATTTTCTTCATAGAAAAACAAACACTTTGAAGTGCTTTGCTAAAATATCTGCTTTGTTTGGTGGAGTGAGAAGGAAAGAAATTCTAGACTGGCTTGGGAGGGGATATCTGATCAATTCTTTTTTATCGGCAAATATGATGTCGTGGCCCTCTATTCTAGAAAATAAACATTCTGCAATTAAAGGTCCTCCACTACATATAATCAACATGTAAGTTGTCCAGTGTGGCACAAGTTTTCCTAAAATCAAAAATGTCCACTCCCAGCCCTGCCTCCCCCTCAACTCCCATATTATATGCTACAACTTAAAATCCACTTTATTTTATTGCAGTCTATTGTGTTTAATGAAAAACTTCTCATGAGCCAGGAAGTAGCTGTTTATAGCTGTGTGTTGTGGAAATCACAGCGAAAGATTAGAAACTGGAGTAAAATTGGTTACAGCTGTAAGAGAGAGCACATGCACAGGATAGAGACAAGCCTGCCCCTACACCCCTGACTTTGCTTTTCCTCTCATCCTTCTGGACTGTTCCTTTTCCATGCACCTGCTTCCATCTACTGTTATGAAATCTGGAGATCTGTCTTTTGATTTGTTGCTTTGCGCTCCTTTTTTCAGCTGAACCAAACTGAGCTGTGAGTCAGACTTTATGATATTATAGAATAAACCTGTTTTGGATTGTAGCCATTGGACAGGAGAAACTAGACACAACGGGGAATGTACTCCCTGGAAACAAACCAAGCAGTCTGGAAAAAGCAGGAGCTATCCTAATTTGAGTGCAATCTTTGTACCAAACCTCAAGTCTTCTACGGATTCCGTGGTCTGCCTAATTATTCCCACTCTCACTTGAACTAAGGACCATCTGCTACCCTGAAAGATTTGCTGGTATTCACCAAAACCAGGTAGGAGTCTCAGAAGTGTGGGTAGACTTCCACTACAGCACTCCTTGGTCACCATTGTCTTCTCTGCAGAGACAATGAGACTTCTATGTCTGCGTCACGGGACAAGGTGGAAAGAGAGCCAAAAGTATAACGTCTCATGCAGAGAGCAGTTATTAGTCTCCAAGAGGAAAGCAGTCACCTAAATCATTCCTCAGACTTACACTAATTTCAAAGGAACCTGCTCACTCATCTTCCAGCCAGAAGCCAAAAGCTGCGCCAAAGCATCAGGCAGGTTTTGGAAACAAGTGTGAAGGAAGAAAAATGGCCAAAGGTAGTTTGGGAACGTGCACAGTGGATGACTGGAAAAATAAACAAGTCAAAATTCCAGCAACTTACCATTCTATCAAAATTTCAGGTGAGAACAGAAGTTTAAGAATCAGCCGGAGTGATTAATTACAATACTGGCATTAAGCAAAAGACTAAAATTTGGAAATGGCAAATATGTCATCATTCCACATTTGATACAAGGAATTAAATGTTTTATGGATCTAAGAAAATGCTCTCATTCCTTCCATCTATGAACCATCTGTGGCAGATTTTTTTTTTACAGGGAGAGAGAAGAGAATTAACACGCCACGACGTCACCAGCATTCCTTCCTCAGCAGAAAAGGAATGAGAGAGAAAAATTAATCTTAGCCTCAGCCAAATGAATAATCAGTTGAATCTGTTTTGAGAGCTGTTACGCCATACGTTTCAGATCTACACACATCTGTGTCAGAAAAAAAATCACAGAATCATAGAATGGCCTAGGCTGGAAGGGACCTTACAGATCATTTAATCCAACCTCCCTGTCGCCAGGGACGCCACCTCTCGACTAGATCAGGCAACATATGGGGACGGAATGGGAATCGAACCCGCGACCTTGGTGTTGTTAGCGCCACGCTCAACTTACTGAGCAGCATCTACGCGAGCCATCTATTTATGTACCTGTTGTTTGCTAGGTACTTAATGAGAGGCTTGATTATTCAAATTGCAGTGTTTGCACTTGGCCAAGAAGGGCAAGGATGACTATTAGAAAATTTTAAATTAGTAACCTAGACAAATGACCGTGAGGTATCTAGTCTCCCCAGATTAAGTGCAAACAATAATATATGTGCTATATACAACAAGTTTTGCAAGCCAAAGGGATGTAAAATATTTAAGGTGTTGGCTGAGTTTTATGTCACTATAAACCATATTAGGCATACAGAGAGAGCATATAAGTGATTTAAGTAAGAGAGTTGGATATCTTTTACTAGCATTTTAATTGGGAAAAAATATTTTTTCCCTGGTATAGGTTACTCTGCTTAGAAGAACGAGTTTATGTAGCCATGAAAAACAAATGCTCAAGCTAATAACTTTTCAAATGCTACTGCAAATTCCTGTGAAACGTAACTACAGATGACTTCCTTTTGTTGCTGAGGCTAATGTTAAACAGCCATATCAACAGCTTTTGTGTATTTATTTTATAACAACACTAAGGAAGAGGGAATCCTAGCTACAGAGGTTATTCCCTGTACCAGCTTCCATCATAAAATTTGGATAGCCACATTGTACAAATTAAGGCCTTAAAATAGGCCTGTTCAGGAGTATAAAACATTCCTGCAGAGTTAAGCTGTGAACTTGGTCCATCTGATAAATTGATCCTTCAGAACAAAGGACTCGTGTAGGCTGTTTACAGCTGATTCAGTTTGATACTCTAACCTTTCCACATAACAATTAGGAAAATATTACCAAGTGAAGAATTGTCAAATATAGAGATATGAATCATCACGCTTTGACCTTTATATGAATGTAACAGAAAATATTTCAGATTTCAATACCTACATTGGAACTCAGCTACTAACAAGCTAATGTAAAATTTGATAGTATTCCCCAGCTGAAGTGATAACCCAGAATCAGCAGACCTGTGACAGGAGGACAGCTTGGCGCATGCACCACTCTAAACTCATCTCCCTAGTTTAAGGCCATGGAATATCTTCCATCATAGGCCAAGCTAGAAACACATTTGGTAATTTCCACTGTTTTCATATAAACAACATAAATCATCTAGATCTAAGTAAGAATGAATACCAATACAATAGTAAAATAATAGCAAAGTGAATATGAGCTGTACCTTTGTGACAGGCAGTTCCTTGGATTTAGACTCAAAGAGATGCTCCAGTTTGGACGTGTCTACCTTAATGGGTTCCAGTTTCGACCACAGGAATTCTCTGCAGCGTTTGTTGTTTTTGCACTGCCACTCAAATGGCCGTACCTCGTTCCAAAACAGACGGATGGTTTTCTTCTTCTTTATAAATGCTGGCTGACCCCTAGAAACCTGGGGTGACCCTAAACCCTGAGGAGTGCTGAACAGCGGAGGAGGAGCCAATAAATTAGCAGAGGGTGGAGGTGGAGGCGGACATCCAAACAGCGGGGGAGGTGGTGGAGGAGGCAAACCCAGAAAAGAAGGTGGAGGTGGTGGAGGGGGAACAAGGGAGTCCCCAGGACCCATATCCATGTCCAACACATCTACGTCATCCTCCTCCCCCAAGTCTGTAAAATCCATGTCTTTGATTTTCAATTCTCTAGGATTAGCCATGAGCTGATCCCAGATGTAGTCGGATTCCTTCTTTGGCTGTGCTGGTGTTTTCTCGGGGACCTGTTCACTGATTTCATCTTCAGGCACAGCTGTCCCCTTGGCCAGCTCACCACTGTTGAATTTTTCTGCAAAGGCTTTCACGCTGCCTTGGTTGTCCAGATTTCCAATCTCCATCTTTTTGACACTTTCATCTTTGGCCTGCTTCGTGGCCTGAAGGATAGAGATCCTGCTGGCTAGGCTAGTGAGCGATTCCTCGCTTTCCTCCGTCTCCTTCTTTTCCTCTTTCGCCTCCAGCTCCTTCTCGTCTTCATCCTTGGGCTTTTTGTTATGCGCATACAACATGTCCAGCATAAACCGCTTGTTGTTGAGGATGTTGCTGTACTGCTCATTCACACCAGCATCCTGAATGGTCTGTGACCACGGACCTGCAATCACACACACACGGATGGGAAGAGTCAAGGAGAAGGAGTCAGAGCACCAAGAACACTCTTTAACCCACTGGAAAAAAACTGGGGGACACATGCACAATTAGTCTGAAACTGGGTAAGCAGTAGCTTGGAAAATTTTGAAATAAGTGACAGTGCTGATATATGGCCCAATCTTGACAGGCTGGGAGTAATTCTCAAAAAAGAAGTGGGAGCAGAAAATAACCAGTGTAGCTCAGGAGGGACTATATAACTGTCAGAATTTCAAGGTTCGGATTTCTCCTGTCAGGTTTCACTTTGTACTTACTACACCATATTATACAGCCCACAAATGCTCAGAACCTTTGGTAATTCAGAATGGAGCTTAAATGACAATGGCACAAAACAAGCTATTGTCGTACTTTTCATCTGGCCATAAACTAGAACCACTCTGGAAAAATTTCCTTATAAAAGAGATCTTCCCTGGGTGATGCCAAGGTCAACACGTAACTGCTTTCTCCTCCTGCTCCTCCTCCCTCCCTGCTAGCTAGAGGAGGACACCTTTCACATCTGGCTGTTCCTCAGACCTCCTGGCTGAGTACCTGGTTCATCTTCACAAAACAGTTTGAATCACAGAGCAGCCTGCATATCCAGGTAGAGCTCTCAGGGCAACTCAGTAAGTATAAGCATAAGCACAGCTTTTAAAGTTATTTCTAGGAATATGAGCACCTTTACAAAATATTTTTGAAAATGCTGCTTACTAATCACTGTTACCCTTCCTGTAACCTATGATGGCATTGAAAGCCTAATGGCCTTCTTTGCAAATCACAATCAGTCAACATGTCACTGCAATGAAGCTTCAGCTTTCTGAATATTGCTTTTCTCAACAATAATCTGCAAAATACCATGTTTGAGACAGCACCTTAAATAGCAAACTACAGTGGTCAAATTGTAAAAATAAATGATGTAAGTGTCTCTTCATCTACATTTCCCTGAATATAATATTGCTTAACCAATGTGGATAATGTGTCCAAAAATTATGGTGCTTCTTTTTCCAGTGGGCATCAGATAAAGTGATTAAACACGGGCAAAGATAATTCTTCACACTTACTGAATTTCCTGTATGACATTCCTTCTGTTCCCCATAGTCTTTACACATTTTACCTACATATTTTTTTATAAACTTTATTTCTTAAACACATTTTATTTTGATTGCTAGCCTGCCTTTCTTTTAGTTTCGTGTGGTCAAAAATTTTCTTTTATACCTGTCATCTGCCCTTTACTCTTAAACTTCTACTTTATCTTTGTTTCTCCCATTATGCTCCCACCTTTTTCAATACTTTAGAGTTTTAAACACCTTCTATTGCCTCCTTCAACAACAAAGTTGCTTTCTTACCATGACATCTAGCTCTATGCTCTGAGAAGGTGTCCCTTTGGTGAGACCCACATCCAAAGCTCCACAACCCCTTCACTCATTTACAATAATATTATGTTAAAATGTAGGACAGGTCTCAAAGGACAAAGTAATGACTCACCTCTATGCCGATCAACCTCTAAACCACATTTTAAAAAGTGTCCAGAGGTCTAACCTCAGACATAAGAAATCTTTTTCAGCAATGGGTACAACCTTCTACTTTGCTGCAGGCCACTTGGTGTCTATTACTTATCTTTCCTTAGGCACTATTAATGCAATTGCTTTCTCACCTGATGGACAACATGAGTAGACAATTCCTTCCCCACACCATAGATTTTACCCATCTGAGCCCTGCGAGAGGATTTCCCCCTACTCCCAGTCTTTCCTTCAAAGATGTTCAAGATTGTTCTGCCTACAAATCCCACGTGACCTAGCTGCTCTCAGTTTCACCAGCTGAGATCCTCCAGGATTTTATCCTTTGCAAAACTGCTCGTTAAAATTTCCCCAGACATAATCTCTAATTTGGATTCCCCAAGCCTGCCTCTATCTGCTCCATTATCACTGTGAAGACTCTTGCTACCTTCACGGCCTTTTCTGAGCTCCTCTCTGCTAGTAAAGCTTTGCAATACCATTGGAGAAACAAGACTTGTTGGAAGCCAAAGTGAGCAGGATGGCTAACAACGGAGGAGTCAGGATCAAAGGATTTATTTCTTTGTCCTTAATGCATCTAGAGGCCACCTCATAAACAGCAAACTGATTGTTGGGAATGTGAGAACTCGAGGAGAAAGCACTCTCATTTCCTTTCCAAATGTCCTCACCAGCTAGAGAGCAAACAACTCACTATGAGAGACCTCCTACCTCACACATTCTAATAAATCTTTGTTCTGCTGGTAACCTAGGTCAATTTAAACAGAAAGTATATAAGCACGTAAGTAGAGTGGTAACAAGCTGGTAACAGACAAAGACAAGGGGAACCTGTTCTCCCTTATTTGTACTTGGACTATCTTGGACTATGCCACAGTGTAATGACATCCTTCATTTGCCACTTGTCCCGTCCCTTTCCTACATCTATATCCATCTACATTCCAGAACCATGACAATTCTGCAAGAGTACAACATCACTCCAAGTAACTTAATTTTGGTTCTGGTTGAAAAGAAGATAGTTCTTAAATTTAGAATGAAATTAGCAGAACGCTTCACAGATAAAAGATGTGATAGGGTTTAAACGTGAACAGTACAATCTGGCAGTTAACCTCTGTGAGGTAATCCTTGTGATTCAGAGTTACCTCTCCTCTGTCAGGAAAGGGTAAGACTATTTCATACGGTGAAGCAATTCTTGTTTTCCTACCCAGAATTTAGAAAACTTAGGACAACACACTCCACTGTACAGCCCTAAGAAAACTTGGGAACTAAATGCCCTAATGACACCACATTCCTTTATCTCCCTATAAAGAGGTGAAAAGAGTAACTAATCAATAAAGATCAAAATCTGCCTTTTACTTCCTCCCTTTATGTGCTGTATGACAAGCTCTGGTTGTCATCTTCTATCCAGGCAGAAAACTGGTTCTTAAGGTGTTTTGCAGGCTAGCAGCATATTTGTAGTGACCAGAACTACTGGTCACTACAGAACTTGTTTTTTCCAGACTAGGTCTATTTCATGTGCCTGCTCCACATGAGCTGAAGATGGCCATAGTCCAGACCTATCTTCAGCAGCTCCTGTGTATCTCTCTCTGCTTTCTGAAGCCTGACCAAGACAGGAGAGCTGGAGGGACACAACAAATGTCCCAGCCCTCATTGCTCTTTCTCTTCCACTGAAATGAGGAGAGAAGGTATCTGGAATCTCATAAATCATGTCAAATGACAAATGACAAATCATGTCATCATGGCCCCTTGTCTCATTGTTTTATGTCCCAAATTCTCTGGGAGATAGAGATGCAAGTTGCTGCAGCACAGTGATTCAGCAGTTAATATATTAATCTTAGGAGAAGAAAATGGTCTCAAATCAAAGGCTTTACTGTTCCTCAAACACAGAAACCCCATCATAGTCTGCAGATTTCCAAGCAGAGAGTAGACCAGACTTGGCCATGGTGAAGAAAGTCTTAGATAGGCGCAAAGCATTTGTTAGCTAATTAACACAACACAAGTACTGCTAGGTTAACATTTTTTTAGCACCAGAAACTCTTCATCATTGAAAAAGCTTCACTTTACCAGTTTCATTGTCACTGGTTAACTTGTCCTCTCTCTCTTCCCTCTCTAAAGTGCTGCTTGCTGAGGATATGCTGGATGCAGAGCAGTTGTCTTTTTCATTCACTTCCTCATTCTGCCTCTCTTTTTCACTGAGTATTGCACTTTCTTCTGGCTCTCTCTCTGGTCCTTGCTCCACCTCACTCTCTGGTCCCACCTCTGAAGCCTCTATTTCCTTGGGTGTCTCCGTTCCCTGCTCGGCCTCAGCCTCCTGCTCTGGTTCTGGTTCTGTCTCTGTCTCTGGTTCGGGTTCACTGGCACTCACTGGTGGAAAGAACAACGGGAAAAAAAGATTCACTTAAACAACGTAGTCATCTCAGGCTCACCTCTGGAAATGAGAGCGACGTGAAAGTTGCACGAGTGCCTTACAGAAAGAAAACAAAAAGCAAGTCCGCAGCATGCTGAACATACAGAGCAACAGACTGATGAATGTTGTGCGACGACAGCCCTGCACGTGAGAGCCGCCTGGCAAACCCCCTCGCTTGCTGCCTGGAGCCAGCCCACTGTTTTTATACATACTTCCACAGCTGGAATGTCGGATTCGCATAATGATTTGAACGAACCAGCAGAAAATGGGCATCCCACCTGAGCATGGCATTGACAACTCAGTGCCTAGACAGAGTCAGGAAGGAAGAAGTCTTTTAAAAAGCAAAAAGAAGTGTGGCTTTTGGTTGAATTTTCTTTAGGTTCTGGCAGAATTCTTTTTTCACCTGATGAGGAACACTTTAACAAAAAAATACAAATATTAGTTTTATTAATACAGTTGAATGGCACAGTCTGGAAATGGCACTGTCAAACATTTGGCTGACAAAAAACATATGTTTTTTTCATGCACATTTATTTCAGAATAGCCACATCAAAACTGAACAAAGTTTCCAACTGCTTGGCATATGGCACAAATTTAGTTTCCAATTGGTTGGCATATGGCATACGATGAGCTTTTTTATCAGTTGTCACACAGCACACACTGCTGATAGTACACTTGTTTTCTTCTTCTGTGACAGTGAAATCAATTCATTCACCTTTATGTTTTTGGCTATAACAGCAGATTTTCACATGCAAATATTCTCTGCATGCTGCAAAGAAACTGAAGAGCATCCACACATATTCACATCAAGCAGCTCACATTTTTCTGAAAACTGACATGGCCATGCAAGAGTGATGAAAATGGGCATGCATGTTACTTCTACATACTTGCCAAACTTCTGTACTAAAACTTGTGTTGGGTGGCTGAACTACCATGAGAAAGTCATACTTGTTTTTTTCCCTTCTGTTAAACTATTTTTCATTACAATATTGCAAAAGAGCCTTATGGACTTGACATGGACTTTGGATCACATGATATATGATGAGACATCAAGAACTACACAAATCTTTGAAGGGAAAAACCTATCACACTGGACTGTAATCCAAACATTTCAGTCCTCTAGGAATCAGGTAAATAGATTTATCCTGAGAAAGCACAAGTCAAAATAACGAAGGCCATAAGGTTTTCCTAAGATTGTTTCAAGTTGTGTGCCTATCCTATTTTCTGAGACACCCACACAAAGAATAAAGATTTCTGACAGTGCTTGTGCTTATGTTTAAAATAACACACAGGTTTTCAAACTAACTTTCAGTAATGAATCTTTAGTACCACAGTATTCCACTTTGCTTCATAGAATTTAATTGTACAAAATTACAAATAAGTTTTTTTGCCACTGATTTCACTGGAGCTAAGCTTCTACATTTTCACAACTGATTTTAAACTTGCAGTTAGTTAAATAACCAGACATGCATCTAATAGAAATGTACACATAATATGTTTAATATATAGCCCATGCTTACTTAAACCCCTCCAAGATGTTTGAAAGCACTCCCAGGCAGAAGCTTGCCTTTCTGACTCTTCTACACAGAGAGCATCTAAAGGTGTAATGTTAGATATGCGAGCAGCTCTGCACATGCTTTGTCTCGCTAAATGTACCTCACACATGACTGTACCCTGGCCACTGCCTATGAGAGAATCAAAATTACAGAGAGCTGGCAAGAAGCTGGCAGGCGTTCTGAATCCCAGTGGTGTGATTCTGACCACAGCTGTCAGTGTGTAGGTATAGCACAAAGGTATTTTAAAGTCAAGCCAAGATTTGACTGTAACTGAGATGGAAGCTTAGGAATCCTTCAGGAGTTCCTGGAACTAAGACGGTACCGTCCTGTGAAAGACTGAGCTTGCCACACTGCGTATGATCCTTATATACAAATATCATCAATTCATCATTGAATAATCACAGTTTTTAGATTTTCTAATTCTAATAGATAATAATGAAATAACAGATACTAATAAAATTCTAGTACAATTTTAGACGTGTCTCTCTAAAAACAAAGGCACTCATGCAACAACCAGAAAGATCAATTTCGGTTCACATGGAGAAAGAAGCTGACTAAAACGTGACCAGGACTGCTAATGCTTATGGCACTTTTGTCATCCTGAAGCTACACTGAAAATTCAACAGGATAAAGTTAGGGATACATAAGAAGTGCTTGAAAAAATAAGAATGTTTAGAAGAATCCTGGATACTCTTCAAACAAGGAATATTCCACACATACCAGAAAGACGCTGTATCTTATCAGAATCTAATATATTGCAGAGTCAAGAGCAATAGGCTGACACATGCTGCTCTTGTGGGTTTAAGGAGTATCAAAATCTAAGCACTTCTAGAACAAAAGATATGTTGACACTCATTTTGATAGTCTCTCTCTCTCTCTGGATAATATCAGACAATTCCCCTATAACCCAAAAAACTTATAGTGAGCTAAGTCCAGTACCATGTCTCTTAAAAAGCAGTTTAAAAACTAAGAATGTCAGAAAATAGTAGCAGGAGAACATCGGCAGCAAGCTAAACATGTGTCCATCACTTGCAGTTTCATTGTGTAAACCATTGTGCTGCTATTGGTGAGCCCTTCTAAAGATGTTAAAAAATACAGTTCTTAGTGAATGCTTAGTGGTGGCCTATTTGAAATGTGCTGGAACTTTCAGTCCCATATCTATTGGATCCACTTTCACACCAGACAAAACACTACTTTAAGTGGCAACTTTGTATGTGGCAAAAGAGTTAACTAATGGACCAGGCTCTGTCCCTTGTCTTCAGACTCCTGCTGACAGAGAGTGCAGAAACTCAGGGAAGGCAAGTATGGTCATACAAAAAAGTATCAACAGCAAAGGTGCTGTTCCTGAGAAATTAAGAAATATGATGCCATTACAAGGAACAGATTATTTTTTAACGAAAAACCACCCAATTCTTACACATACGGAGTTCTTAAAACTCAAGCTGGGATTGCCAGATTCAGTAGCACAGGTCATCTCTTTTCACTGACATTTGCTATTTTTCACACTCCTCTCAGGGCTTAGCTTGCCCAGTTCTCCTCGTCCTCCCTGCCCCACTGCTATTAAAACAAATGAGTGAGTAGAGGTTTTTAAATGAGCAGAAGTTTGCTTGCAATTGTATTAATCAGGAGGAGGAAAACTGAATATGGCTTTAAGGACTAATTTTTGAGTCATATGCCCACTTCATTTTCTGCCAGAACTTAATCTCTAAAAATTTATTATTGGAAAAAATGTGAAGATTTCTCGGAAGAATGAAATCTCCCAAAGAAGCTGGGTAACCTCACCAGAAAAGAGATGGCAGCATGATCCCTCAATGAATGTGTAAGTATTTTGTTGTTTTGAGAGATGGTGCAATCCACATTCGACATTTTCAAGACTCGATCAAGTAAAGCTTTAGCAATGTGATCTACTACACTCCGATTAGATGCTGGTCACAGCCTTCTTTTGAGTGAGAGGTTAGAGTGGAGAGCAAACTGCTCCCTTCTGAAAAATATGCCTATAAGATTATAATGCTATACAAGCACATGGAAGGAAACAACTTTTCTTGTGGCACTCAACTATAAATGAACTCTGAAGCAGAGAAGAGATGTTGTATCCCTAGTATCTGCTGATAAGAACTCAACCCTTCCATCTTACAAGCCCTGAGAGAGAACAAACACCCCTCTGGGTGCACATCTAATTTCCTCTCAGGGTAACAGATTAGGCAACTGCATCTTCATCTATTTTCTCTGCTCTCTACTTGGAGACGGGTGATATAAATGTCAAGTGTCTCTTTCAGAGGCATACAGTAAGTCTGAAGATGGCTACATCTACCTAAGCCATCTTGGTTCAATCACTCGGGCGTCACTTGAAGTGTTAGTTATCTTCCTTCATTTCCTCCAGCACAGGATTCTCCTTGCTGGGAATTCAGCAGGGACTCTCTTTCTCCATCCCTACTGAATTCTTTTCTTCCCATTCCTTGTGATGGTAAGAAGTGGCACAGAGAGATCACGAGTAAGGAGCTGACTCTTTCTTCATCAAGTCAGAAATAGCCTTTCTTTGTCCCTCACCCCAGTTCCTCCTCTGACTTCCTGTACTATGGGTCTTTTGGCTCTACAACTGGGGTTGGAACGTCCTCACTGCACCCTCAAGCACTCATGTACTTCTCCATCTGCTGAGATGCTTTCACTGGTCATACTTTAGGTGCTATGTGAACATTGCTCAGCTACTAATATGTTCAGAAGGCTTCCTGCTGCCCACTCTGTGCACTTGGGTTGGCCTGCTAACTTCCTGAAGCTGCTCCTCTCAGAGAAAGATTCATCTCCACTCCTTTGTGGACTGACCTTAGAGATGTCTTTTTTATTGTTGCCCTCCTGTACTGCACATGTGCACTTCATAAAATATTCTTCAATAAAATTACAAAAGAGGAAGTAGCTGCTCTGATAAAAAAAATACTAAGTTCCATTTTGCAGTTATGGGACTGCCTTCATTTCCTCTGAATGCCATAGCCCAAGTTTTACAAGAGTAAGTCTTACAAGACTTGATTACTTTAGTGGAACCAATTGCTTTATAGGAGAAAACACTTCAGCTCAGTAATGTATTGGGTAATGATACTGAGATGTTTCACAGCATGGGATACAATTCCACAGACAAAATCCATTTCCTTCTGAAGCTCAGTAGATACTGGATGGACAAAGTATACTTTAGCACAAATGGTATAAAATAAATCTGAAAAACACTTATTGTTTTGCTAGGAGAGGAACACACTTCCCACCTGACTTCTGGTTCTGAATTCTGTAGACAAATATCACACACCTGTTTATCACTGTTTTTGCAGTCTTTGGAGGGTCCTATGCACAGAACTGAGGAAATGTTTTCCTCCTGCAGTTTCATCCTTGCTTGGGAAGATGGTGACCCCCATGTTCAAAGTAATTGCTTGGGGTGCAAGTAATCTGGCTCCTGTCCATGGCTCTATTTCAGTTGTCCTACAATGAGCTTAAGCACATTAATGCCTCAGTTTCTGCATCTAGTAAGTGAGATTCATAACATTTCATAACATCCTCGCTTGTATTAGAAATTTTGTGACCAGCAGAAGAAGGGAGGTGATTGTCCCTCTGTACTCAGCACTGGCGAGGCCGCACCTTGAGTATTGTGTTCAGTTTTAGGCACCTCAGTATAGGAGAGATATCGAGGTGTTGGAGTGAGTGCAGAAGAGGGCAACAAAGCTGGTGAAGGGCCTGGAGAACAGACCTTATGAGGAGCGATTGAGGGAGCTGGCTCTGTTCAGTTTCATGAAGAGGGGGGACCTCACCATGCTCTACAATTACTTGAAAGGACATTGTAGAGAGGCTTGTGCTGGTCTCTCCTCACAGGTATTTAGGGACAGAACCAGGGGGAATGGTTTCAAGTTGCAACAGGGCAAGTTTAGGCTGGACATTAGGAAGAAATTCTTCACAGAAAGAGTGGTCAGACACTGGAACAGACTGCCTAGGGAGGTGGTTGAGTCGCCATCCCTGGATGTGTTCAAGTGTCGTTTAGATGGGGTGTTGAGTGATATGGTTTAAGGGTGAACTTGTAGTGTAGGGTTAATGGTTGGACTCGATGATCCCAAGGGTCTTTTCCAACCTGAATTGTTCTATGATTCTATGATTTCCTAAGAGCAGTAAAAGTTGAGATTTTAATTCATTATAGAGCATAAGAAACTCAGGTAATAGTCTAGAGGCCATGGCACAAACCCGGTAAACAAGCCTGCCAGCAGTTGGCTGATATCCTACAATCTGGCCACATCCCAGACGAGAGAGCCTGCCTTGCCCACATGCTCATTACTTCATATGACCTTTCCAATGCTCTTGGTAGGCCTGAAACAACAGTCCTAGCTTATGCACAGCTCCCACTGAAGTATGCAGATTTCAGGGCCCTGTTCTGCTGCTGTCCTGGCCATCTGCCCACAGCTGCCCTAGGCTGGAGGTTTATCCTGCCCGTTCATACGTTCTTCCTTGTAGTCCATCCACCAGGCTTTCAGGTGTTGCCCTCTGAAGCCTACTGATACTGCCCGGAGTTTTAGTTAAGACGTCCTGCCTTACCTGCGTATTGATAGCTTTGCCATATATTCTTGCTGCCTAAAGTTGCCCTGTACACCTGCTCCAAATGTATTCTCCAAATGGATTGTGCTCCATTTCATGCTGCAGGGTTTTTTTTTTAATGCTTCCAGGAGAAATATGTTAAAATAATCATCATAAAAGAGATACTTGCTCCCTACCCAGCTCTGAAATCCTAATGGTGGAAAAATCCAGCTTATTTGCTCTAGAAAACAGTCTTGTGCTAAAAAAAATGGGCACCTGGATGTTTCTGAATATCAGTGTAATAGAAAAATATTCATGTGTTTTAAGTTCAAATCATTCCACTGAGAGTTTTAAGGTGTCAGACAAGAAAACTGGGAATATGACTGGGAAAATATATAAACCTAAATTAAATAAACTTCACTTACTTAGTATAGTGAGGATAAACATATGCAGCATTTAGTATTTGCAACTTTTTTCCTAAATTGCGTTGCTTTACAGCATGCTACCAGCCATAACACTCAATAAAACCAAGCAGTGCAAGTTACAAATGCATTAATCACCAATAGCACATAGCAGGAAATCAAATAAAATAAAAATGAATGATGGTGATAATTCACCCTCAACATGCATTCTAGCTCCCAATGTTAATGCAACATCATGAGGCGTAAATATAAATCTGTACGGTGCGTGTTTTTTTTGCAGACTGAAGGAGGGGTACATGATGCAAGTGGCAGAATGACGTGCACACACAAAAAATATTGTTCTGTACAGCAATAAATTTTATGACAGCAAACCAACTGTGCAAACTCTAATTATAATCTCCTTTTTACTAATTGCTTGCGGTGTCTTTTAAGTACTTTACTACTTGTGCTACAATTTTAAGAGTATTTGTTGGTGTTAAAAATAACCAACATACCCTCTCTGCCTTCAATTCCAGACCTTTTCTGTTTGTCCCACTCAGCCTATGCTCTGCTGGAAAGTTATTATAATCTTGGCACTCATCTGTTGCATTTCTTTCAGGGAATCCACATAAGCAAAATCTGCTGGCAGGAATATTGTTGGTTTAGTATTCAGTAACTTCTAATATATGAGGAACATGATGTTAAAATTAAGACCCTCTGTATGCTGTATTTTCCAATTACTCCATTCTAATAGGAGGAGATAATGATAATATAAATCACAGCAACAATTTGCAGTGTATTCTTTGATTGAATAGACTAGAAAACATCCAAATCCATGCAAAAAAAGGAGGAAATTTAGAAAGACAGAATAAGACAATATGTTAAGATCCTTTTCTTTGGCACCTTGGAAGTTATATTCTTACAGTCATGCATCAAAAATCACTGCTAGCCCAAGAGAAACGATGATAAAATCACCACTCTTTTCCCTGTCTACCTTTTCACTTACCTTCTGAGGGCTGAGGGGTCCCACAAGGGGTGGAAGGGGTCTTCGACTCTTCCAAGAATTCTATGGATGCTGGGCTGACACACTTGGGTACAGGCGAGGATGGAGCTGAAGGAGATCTCAGATTCAAGGACAGCTCACTTCTGCCTCGGCATACACTCCGATTCTTCAGTTCCTTCTCATACTCCTCCGCTGCCAACCTCTCCAAGTATTTGTATCTGAAAGTTAAATTCCAGAGGGTTTCCGTAAAGAAAAAGCCTGTGGCTGATGCTTGTTTATGGATGAAACACCTGCAGAGAATGAGCTGACTTCCTGACACGAGGGGTACAGCACTAAACTGCCTGCTTGCTCAATCTGCCAAAATATGCACACCAAAGCAAAGACTATTACCCTGAAAAATGTTAAAAGGCTCATGACAAATCAAAAGCAAAAACCAGAAGAGTTAAAGAGTCTTTAGATACAGTTTTGTGTCTGCATAGTCCTTCTCCTTCTGGAAGCATTTGTCTGTCCTCCTTTTCACCTTCCTCCCAGCCCTCCCTCTTCCAAAACTAAAACGGGAGGGAAAAAGAGAAAAAAAAAAAAAGGAAAAAAAACACCACCTCCAAAGCCAGAGCCCCTTAATAGTGATGCAAATAGCCAAAGTCTGAGACTTGCTGCAAGGAGAGGAAAATGGTTCAGTGCAGCAGACAAAAACAGATCTCCCTGAAAATAATACCAATAATAAATGTTTGGATTGACTATCTGAAGTCTCTGAACCTGCTTCTATTTGCTCTGTGAGCAATGCACTGGAATTTACTTTGTTCTCTCCAGAGCCTACAATGGAAAGTTTTCCTTTTTTTATTCTAAAAAATTTCTCTGTCGGACTCAGACATCCAATAGCTTGGACCTGACGTCACATGTAGTTTATTCATCAAAGTCACTTTAAAAGAACAAAGATACATCTGTTTTGCATTTTAGGCAGGCAGAACTCACTAACTGTTTATTAAGACCAGCTACCAATCATATTCTTCATAGTGTGCTTTATACATTTCGACCAAAATAACTTTGAATTATGTGCCTCTTCCAGATGTCTGCTAATTTTATCCATCATTATTTGCTAAGGAATAAATTCATGAATACAGCTGGATCAGGATTTAAACTGTTTGCCTTACCCACAAGTGAACTGTTAAATAGGTTAATCAAGACTACTACTTATGTCCCTGAAACACTGTGGTCATCCTCCTGTAGCCCACCATTGTGAACGCTTCGTAACATGGAACACCTCTCCTCCCTCCTTCTGCCTCAATGACAGCCCGAATTACTGTACGAGGTGTATTAAACCAGCCAGGGTAAGGAAGTCAGTCACATGTGCTAATGAACATGCTTACTACACGTGGTAGCCACACACGCATGCAAATTTGCAAATATTCATAGAAAGCACAGAAACGTGTCTTTGAAGAGCAGTCCTTGTGTTTTCAGAGGCAATTTACTTTATTGCAAACAGCAACAATGAAGAACAAGCTCATTTTCTTTTATTCCTCCAGAGGTATGCACAAGCTTTGAACAAATTCTGCACGAAAAGGAACCCCTACAGACTCTGGATGAAAATATAACAAGCCACATACTTGTATGGTTATAAAATAGGAACTGTTTACAGTTCTAACATGAAGCCAATTCTTGAGAATGATTTTTGCCTTTTCAGTAGAGGAGAAAGCCTTTCACTGGCATTAGCATAATGTTTTGTTACAGTTTGTGAAACCAGTCTTTCTTCTAATGCTGGTCACTTACATATTGTGCCTTCTGCCTCCTCACAAGTGGAGCAGAAAGAGCCATTCAAAATGATCACTTAGCTCAAACAGCTACAGCCCAACTGGCTGCTGCCAAGAAGGGTTTTGCAGTTTGCCAACAGACTAGAAAGATACGGAGGGATCCTTCTATATATAAGGGGGTGAGGTTTTTATTGTCTTCAGCTCTTTTTCAGCTGCTTTAATATTTTAGCTTCTGTAGCTGTGTGCTGCACAACTAACCAGCAAAACAGAGGACTACTATCAAGATGTTCCTTCTCAGAATGTGTCTGTTCATTATATCTGAGAGGAAAAAAAGGGAGACAGAACAGCAGCCCTCATGGCAGTATATCAGTATAACTAGTTACCTAATAAGCAGATATAGCAACTAAACTAAGAAATAAAAAACATTCAAGAATTGGCTTTCAACACTTCATATTTGATAAATGACATTTATGTATGTTATTTTTTGTTTCTGCCTAATGTATACACAACAAATGAATGCCAGCATCAAATACACAAGTTCTCATAAAGACCAAAATCTGATGGAGTTGAAAGGATGAGCTACCAAAACTCTGTTGCAATTAGTTCGCCTACTACAGGATTGACATACTGTCCCTACATATATGTTCCTTTAAATCATGGAAACACAGAAATATTACCATGCCTGTGCTGACTTTTCTCTGTAGACAAAGAGCCTAAAGTCTATGGGCTACCCATTTGGTATACCTCATAAATATGACATTCTACTTACCAAGTAGATGAAAATATCATTGTAACATCTCTAGGTCTCTCAGCAATGCTCTGAGGACAGTTTAAAATATTTATGTACCAACAAAGTCATAGGGTGGAAAGCCTTTGAGCTGTAAATCATATTAGAGAGTGCTTGAGAGCTCACTTTTCTTTGGCTTTTTTTTTGAATTACCACTGGAAAACACACAACCAAGCAAAGTAAAAACATCCTCAAATCAGTTAACAGCAAAAAGCACAAAATGAATGGTGCTCAGTTACACTCAGACCCCTTGAAACTGCAGGAAATTTTCTCCCTCATACCAAGGCCACCCCAGAGCCACTAGAAAAGTGGGTGCCTGAATTCTGGATCTCCAGGGTAATGTGGTAGCACTCAGAATGTTCCAAACAGTTTATAGAATTTAGACAAATCAGTGCTTTTAATGGAGATTTTCCTATATGCTCAAGATTATCTCCTTCTACTTTTCCAAACCGATGCAGAGAAAATGTGGAATCCAGATTTTAGCTGAGATTTTAGTATCTTGGCATTGTGTTTTCCACATTCTCATAAAATAAGCCAAAATGCAACTTGCTATAGGAACTGAAACTTCATTTGTGCAAAGGTGTTTCCAAAAAACCCCCCACAGCTACAGAAGGTGAATGTAATGGACTACTGGTACAAGACTTCACTTACAGAAGTTTTCTCCAATATTTATGTGCTGTCAAAGCAAACACGTGCCTTTCCGCTTTATGCGGAAGAACTGATAGTTTAACATTTGAGTTCAAAAGAGCCCTAAGGATAAAGATACGTTCCTAATAACCAGTGAAATTGTCTCAGATTGCACAGCAGTGATGCCATACTCATGAAGACTTCTCCAAAAATACTCCAGTTTACTTGGCATGCTCCCTTACTACTTGAAAGTGATGGAGAGCTTGCTTCTAATTTGTTTCAAATCTTGCTGATAAGTACAGTTGCTGTAAAAGGTTTTACTCAGCTAAATCAGTGTACGATGCTTATTTCAGAAAATGCTTTAAACTATTTGTAATTGTTTCGGCTGGAAGGAAAAAGGAAAGCCCATTTACCTTTTCTTACTTTTAGAGACATCAAAATATTTTTTTAATATTTGCTGCTTCAGTCACAATAGATAAGACTTGAAGAAATTAACTACCTTCTGCACGATGATTTTGTGAAAAGAATAAACCAAAAAATAAACAAAAAACCTCACCAAAACAAACACAAAGCAGCACAACAATTTCTGAGATGGCTGCTCTCATATTTTGAAAATGTAATTCCAGATCTTGACAATCCAAAAGTATCTCCAGAGGATAACCTCTAGAGGATCATAAAAGCAGAGCTGAAGCAATCTGGATGATTCTTCATCTGTTATTTGCTCAGTAATGTGCATATTTTCCAGGTAAAAACAAGAGCTCCCTCCAGGGTGTAATTACTAGTGGAGGTAGTGATGAAGCTACTGAAAGGCACAGGTCTTTAGTCGAGTATTCCTTGAAAAATGTACTTTCATAAGCATGTAGCTCCCAGTTCAATCTACAATTTCTAAACTATTCAACTGAATTTAAAAAATAAAAAAAAACCCAAACAACAAATCAAACATTCAGTCCCTTTAAATATGCCATTTAAATAAAACAATGCCCCAATGATAAACACTGCTAAGCTTTATAATTTACTCGCGGATGCTCCGAGACATTGGCAAAGAACACTTGGCCCTGAAAGATACAAATATCCTGGGAACGGATCAGAACCGTTTCTATCAGTCCGCGACTGCAGTTTTGCAATACTTGTGACCCCAATTTCCTTTATCCTCAGTTGCCTCTTCTGACCCTCTGGAAAGTTTGAGACCCACTGGGTAAGAAAGACAGGCTTATTCAATTTATAACTATACTAAATTCAGGAAAGTTTCTGAGGCAAATGGAGTAAGCTTATTTCCCACACAAATAGATAAAAGATAGATCATCAATCATTCTCATGCATTCCAGTCCCACTGCTCTTCATTTACTGCTGTGCTTACAGCTGGACTTCATTCTCCTCTTTAATGAAACAACTACTTTCTTTTGGAATAAAAGTGTTCTGGGCATGCAGAATTAAAAATGCAAAGAAAAAAAAGAATATATGAAGTGCAAACAAACAAAGGGAAGGATGGATGCATTATATACAAACCTCTCTTCTCTCGCTTGTCTTAGTTCTTCTCTCTTGTCTAAATAATCGCGGCTAAAAAGAGAATTGCAGTAAATTACAGAGGAAACCAGAAAAACGAGGTAAGGAACAGAAGTGTAACGGCAGGAGGAGAAGGCAAGAACAGTATAAACAAGCTGACTGAAGACAATGAAGGCTATGGTCAAGAAAAATTGGTAAAAAAGGCTGAAAAGTCTGTGTGTACACTTATCCATGTATACACTACAGGTATGTGTACATCAAATACAGCTATTCAGAAGGTCATTACAAGTAATTATACAAAGACCTACAACAACAAGACAAAATTTTGAAATCTGGTATCTGAAATTAGATACAATGAAGTGGACTTGTCCGTGATGAACAGGCACATTAGTGACTATTAAACCATTCCTCATTTGCTCCATCTACAATGCCCTGAAACAGTGACCATGGTATCTGGCAGACTAGCCCAAGGCAGGAAACATACAATACCGACCTTCTTTCTAATATATCTTTCCGCAGTGTGTTTTAGGTGTCACAGCTGGAAACAGGACAGTGAACTGGCATTACTGAGTAGGGCAATATTTCGCTCTTACAAGGCACACACAGGATCATCAGACAGGTAACAATCTTTCATTTCTTCATTTTTCACCCTGAGTTTTAGATACAAACATCCCTCCATCTCAGCTGCCCCTCCCATAGGTCCTCAAACAAGGTGTATATTTAGCTTTTGCCAAGTCAACTTTGCTGGACACCTGAGCTCTGTAATTTCAGGCAGGCCTGTCACATCTGTAAGTGTGGAGGCAAATTTAACTCAGAGCACAGCAGAAACCAGTGAATGCCCAGCCAGCCTCAATATCACAGTAACATAGCTCCTTACAACATATTTTTAATAATTTGTTGAATCCAGTGGACAAATCTGATGAGACTTTCACCCTATCTGTTATCCACAGCATAACCTGTGAGTATGAGAAAGATTTTCAGAACTACTCCATTTATGAATAAACCACTATTTTTTCTCTTTATATTGTGTCATCTAATGAATCACTTACCATCTACTACACAAATAGCTATGAAACATCAGCTTGCAAGTGCTCTTCAAAAGTCCATGAACAGGGAATAACATACAGGCTATCTTCACATCCTTTAAATCCCTGAACTGGTTATACTTCTACCATAATTTCAGAGTATTGTTTCAAATTACAGTAGCTATGGGAATAACTCCAAGGAAAAAAAAAAAAGTAGGAATTTTGCAGCAGGCAAATTTTAAAATTCCTCTTTCCCCTTTGACAACTTCCACCCTCCCCTACAGCTGAAGAATAACCCTTGCACTTTAGGACATACTGTTCTATATATCCAATGGGTACAATAGTCCTTCTACTGAGAAAAATGTTCATTATGCAAAGTATTCCTTCTGCTACCAAAAGCTTATGAAGCTTTTTAACGTCTCTCCTAAAACCAAGCACTTTCACAACTGGTGATGCTCTCCCTTAAATTATCCTTGATTTGTCAATAATGGTGCCAGAATCTAGTGCAATGTTCTTAAAGCAAAGTTGGAAAGAATGAGATAACAAATGAGTCATGATGGTAAATCCAGTACTGCTCACGGGTTTAAAGCCTGTGAATTGCAAGTGCTATTTTAAATCAAAAATACATCTTCAGAAACTGAGTTTCTAGCCAGACTGATGATATGATAATGTAATCCCAAGAACTCTTAGAAAATTGTCCAT
Organism: Apaloderma vittatum; assembly: GCF_000703405.1. Classification (NCBI taxonomy): domain Eukaryota; kingdom Metazoa; phylum Chordata; class Aves; order Trogoniformes; family Trogonidae; genus Apaloderma; species Apaloderma vittatum. The sequence goes on along the minus strand of NW_009697270.1, from coordinate 11,689 downwards.
GACTGCTGTGGCTTTGTCCTCCTGCCGTCAGACTGTTTAATCAGCTGTGGGATCCTGTCTGTCTGCAAAATCTAGTGGCTTTGGGGACCCTCTACTCAAACACAAGTTACAACTTTTGAGTGACCAGCAAACTCAAATCTAGAAAACAATGGGCACTGAAATATCGTCATCTTAAATATGCAACACCGTCATGGCGTTTAGGTAATCAGTTTCTGACTCTTGAGTAACAGGACGAAGATGAAGATTTTTTTAAAAACTGTTTTTCTGCTTTTAAGGAAGTTCTTTAAGTGACAGAACAGCTACAATCTCTAGTGAAATGTGCAGATCTGTTATTCGAACGGGTCAAGCTGCCAAGTGTCCTGGTGGCTTTTCTGGTCTGGGAGTCTACTTTCTGAAAGATCATGTTGGCTTTCCACAGTAGCCTGCTGCAGCCTGACGATACCACTTAGAGAGAGAGTTTTTGGAAAAGGCTTCAAGGCTGAGACCTGATTGTTTCTGTTTCAGAAGAACTTGGGCAGCTGTTGGCTGCCAAAGATCCTATTATGGTGCTCTTTCACCTTCCCTCCGCCTCATTTTCTTCTAAACTAGCTATCTTCTGGAGCCAGGAGAGTATCTCCTTCAACCAACCAACCAACCACTAGTAAGTTATTCCTCTTTCCAAATTCACTATGACACAGACCATTTCCACTTACTAAAGAGATGATTACAGTGAAAACAATCCTGCATACTAATAAACAAACTCACATGAAACCCAGTACCATCTTTTCCATAAATACCAACTCTAAGGCTATGAAACATTTATCCTACAGCTCTTTAGATTACCACATTATGTCTTCTAACTGCTAAAAACACGTTTACGTTTCACTTTGGTTTATGAGGAAACAAACTGGTTTCTTAACGTACACTCTTCAGACAGCAGCCAAAATGCTTCACCTATAGGCTCCTTATCCACCCTAAGCCCCCTGCAGTCTTTGCTAATGCCCGTGCTGGGATTTCCAGGCATGGATTTAACAGGAGGTGAGGGCTTGTCTCTTGCTACCCTCAGGCAGCACACCCAGGGATCCCACAGCACACAGTATGTTCTCAGAGTGAAAACGGAGAGTCCTAAATTCAGCTGGGGCCTTTGTCTGGCCCTGGTTTGAACTTTCTGTCAATTGTTGCTTCCAGTAAGAATAGACAAGTTCAGAAAAGCAGGAAAAGGGAGTAAAAAAAACACAAGCAAAGTATTTTGCTGAGACAGCAAAATACTTTTACCTTGCAGAACATAAAAGCAAAAAGGATGTCTCAGTGCTGTCTCTTCCTCCCTTCTCAACGCTTTCCTGCCACTGTTTCATCTTCAAACTCTATTTCCCACTGAGATTATACTTTGAGGAGTATATTAGCTAATAAAACCTGGCCTCTTCAGATATGCAGGCAGTGTACTTGGCAAATACAGAGCTGTCTTTAAAAAAATTGCTGGTTTATTAAATGCCAAAACTCACCATTATGTCTTTAATATATCAGTTCTTAAGAAACTTAGGTGAGAAAGGTATCTAAAGAGATACACAAACTACTCATCAATTAAATTCTTTTGCAATTGAATATCTCATTGATTTACAAATCCATCACAAATTAAAGAAATAGATTGAGAGCAAATTTGGTTCTTACTTGAATTTGTTTCTTTCTTCACGTTCTATCCTTTGCAACCTTTCCTCTCTCTCCTGACGTCGTCTTTCTCTTTCTGCTGCCAAGGATTCCTGGTGCTGCCGAAAAGATGATGTAAGGAGACCACCCAAAGCTGGCCTGCAGAGAAAGAGGATCAGATTTCTCAGTGTCACTTTCATTGATTATACTGGCAAAAAATGAGTAGCAATCATTCAGCAAGTAACATAATCCCAACCAGCAGAATAACGTGGCAATATTTATGTGTGGATGCTTCAAAGCACTGGCTGTCTTCTTGCTAAACTGATTTTAGATACTGTGATGAGCTTAGAAACGATAGTTGAACCCTGTAAAGGACTTTTGAAATTGTAAAGGAAGAAAAAAAAAAAAAAGGCTGGAATATTTTTCCATCACTTTCCAAACATGTTATGTAATGATGTTAAAAACAGATGTGTCACAAACACCTAAGAATTCTGTATACAGAAAAACAAAAGTAAAGGATGACAGAACTGCCCTTCAGGATGTTAATGCTCTCTTAAGTATGGGCAGATTTTTGTTTTACACATTAACAAATTCTGTTATCATTATTTCCTTGCTGCATGTGCTGCAAGAGCAAAATGAATCACATGTAGGAACATATCAGCAAAGTACACAGGGACAGTACAGCAAGTTATAATAATAATTCAGTAGCATCAAAATTGTTATTAAAAAATCAGAGGAAATGGGTCTGGAGGAGTACAGCTTATCCATTTTCCTCTCCTTGCCCAGAGCAGGATTTAGTCTGCTCAAACCATTCTTGAAAGCTTTTTGTCTGACCTGCCTTAAAACCCCTTAATGATGGACATAACACATCCATCTAGTGCTTAACTATCCCTGTCATCAAGGAAGGCTTCTGTGCTGTCTTGCCTAAATTTTTTTTTTTTGCCATTTATTACAGAATCAGACCAAATTGTTCTTGTTCTGTTGACAGTGAACACAAAGAACAGTTTACTACCACCTGCTTTATGGCTAATCAAGAATTAGTCCAAAAAGGGAATTCCTCTGCAGTCCTCTGACCAGAACTATGATCTGGATACTCTATGGTAGTTACTGTAATGAGGAAGGCTCAATGTTCCCACCAGCAACTCATATAAAACTTCTAGCTGCAGTTCAGGAGGCTGTTCAGATGCATGAGATGAGGTGAGTAAATGCCCAGCCAAAAAAGTGGGACTTCTGTCATAAATGGCAGCATCTAAAGACTTCACAAATATGTAAATGCTTTTTTCTTTGAGATGAAACAGCTTCAAGTAGCAAATACATTTTAAAAGAAGCTGCATTTCTATTCACTTCTTTCTTGATACTTTTTTTTTCTTTTTTTTTACTGCAAGCACTACTTTGGCTAGGAGAGGAGCTCCTCTCACACATCTTTCTGCAGCATGGTGATATTGGTATCACCAACCCCTCACATGACAACACAATGATCTCAGAGTAAACATGTCTTTCTTTCTGCTCTTAGACAGGAAAAAATGTGTATTTCACAGGGTAGTTTTATACAGATGTAAATGTATCCACACTGATTGAATTAGACTGATAAAATCAAAAAGACATAACTCATGTAGAGCGGTTTCTGTGCATTGTTGTAACATGAGTTTTGCAATGAAAGGATTAATGAGAGAAATAGATACTGCCTTTTCTGAAAAGAAACTAAACACTGGCTAAAGGAAGGTTTCCAAACCAGCAACACAAAGCTGAATAAATTTTTGATATTTTTAAGAACTCAAACCCTTTCCCTCAGTTATTTACACGTCTATGGTTGCACAATGTATGCATTTACTGTAATGGCACAAGTTCACCAATGGAAGTAGGTGCAGCAGAAGAAAAAAACATTCATAAAAATCCACATTCCCTGACTGTCTATGTACAAGCAGGGACACCACAAAACGTAGGTGTCTGAGCCCCACTGGCAGCAGGCAGTATGAATATATTTTCAATAATTTCAATAAATTGAATTTCAATATGTCATATCCCACCCGTACAAACATTACATAAGATGGTATAAAACTCGATATTCTGTAAGCCTCCTTGCTGTCAGGCCTCCAGAGCTACAGTATCAATTCTGGATCACACTCAAAACCATAAAAATTCTCTAATATGCCTCAGCACTGAGAAAAAGGAAAAAAAATAATCCTGAAGCCCTGACAGTCAAGTACATATGGTGAATTTTCCCTTGAACTTATTTTAAATGTATTTTAACTTTTGATCTTTTAGTGCTTGTTGCAAGAGAAGGCTTTCAGCAAAAACAGTAGCACGACTGTACTAAGATTCAAAAGCTGGTAGCATGAAAAATCATGGGAATCAGGTTGGATACATCATCAGAAACTGCTCTTGGAAGGAGAAAAACAGACAGTGCCTCTGCATGAAGATATCTGGAAATAAACTGGGAGAGATGGCAAAAAAGGTCCCTGCCAAGTCTGTGCTTGTATCTGTTCTGTGTATTCAGCGTGCTATCCTGTCCCATCCCATCCAGTTGCCCTGAAGTCTGTACACTCCATTGGGAGTCAAAGGAAGCTAGGACTTAATAAAAACTGAAGGAAAATTAAGGGGAAAGATGGGGTGAGAGAGCAAAAGAGTGATTGTAGGTCTGCACAGAATCTAGCTGGTTGGAAGCCTTCTGCTCTGACTAATCTCTTTGGGGCTCCACAGTAAATACAGATTTTTATCCAAGGGATTACAGGGCAATCACATGGAAAAGTGCAGCTTAGTCCTGCAGACAGGATTCTATCCTGACCCTGGTAGTAAAATGCCTCTGCATGCCAAAACACCTTGTTTGGAGGTTTGATCTAGCGCAGTTTGGCTAGCATTGCTCTCTCAGCTAAAAAATGCAGATGTATGAACAGCAGACTAACAACCTGAAGAAAAGATCCACAGCCAATGCCTAAGAAACTGAAATATCCATGTGCCATGCTAGTTCGCCACTTCTTGGAAATGAATCAAATTGATAATCATTAGTCCAAAGCTGGTATTTCCCACTAGTTATTTTATGAGTCCATAATTGAGCCGATTTACACACTACAGGATGGTGTACACATACACACCTGATTCAACTCGTTTGTCCTAAACACAGTCAGTTCTGGCCTGCCATATTGCACACAACAGCTTATTGCATGAAATGGTCACACCAACAGGCAAAGCTGTGAGAAGGTTCTGTTGAAACAGGTCATAACTAGACAGAAATGTGGTCAGCTGACTCCTTGTCTGGCACTGACTTCTTAAAACACAAGTAGTCAGGTTTTGGGGTTTTCAGACACACTTAGAAAAGGACAGGAAAAGAAACATCATTGATATTGCTGAGTTAGTGCTTGCTTAGGTTGTCAGACCCTGCAGTGTCCAGCCCACTCGACCAGACACATCTCATCTGGGCAGAGACTATTTGCCTTAGAAAACTTCATAAACTCACAGTGTCGCTGTTGCTATCAAATACTGTAATTTAACTGGTATTTGGGTGCATCAACCGTCTTTTTAATGTGAACTTCAACTGTAAATGAGCAGATTTTAGTATCCAGTAGACTCCATCCTTAATTTTCTGCATGTGCATGAATTAAACCTGGAGGAAACAGGTGTTACTTTCAGGGTCTACACACTCATAAAACAGCCAGAAGGAAAAGCAAGTCATAAGAGGTATTCACAAAACATTCTAAACAATTTGAAAACTGATTTGTCCATGCTTGGTTTGTCTGCAAAATCTGGTGGGTTTTTTTCCTTGGCTTTTTTTTGTTTGTGTGGGGTTTTTTTTGGTTTGTTTGTTTGGCTGTTTTTGTTTTTTTGTCTCTGTATTCCCCTGGCAATAATGCTTAAAGTAAATGTTCCCTTTTGGTGGACTCATACTTGAATTGCAAATGGCAGCAAGACTGGCCAAACAGCCATCGGGAAGGCTTGGGCTGAGCCTTCAGGTAACTTTAGTGCTTTGATGCTGTTTAAAGGTTGCAGTATCTTCAGGCCTCAAGAATATTTAAGTCTTACTGCTGTAGGCTGCATTTTAAAAATGGGTAAGCAAGGAAAAAGCTAAAAAAACCTCTGGCACTGAATCAAAGGTGGTGATTTTAACAGAAAGGAGTATGTGAATACTTAAGAAAAGCATAATAGAGTGATCACTCACAAAACAGGGTCATAGCTAATATGCACCAGCATTTTAATGTCTAGAAGGATGCTTACTCTGACTACTATTTTCAGACTTGTAGAGAACACAAGACTACTAAGAATGGACTATTAATATAAAAATATTAAGAAAAACTTTCTTCTGCCTGCTGTTAAAATCAGCAAAGCTAAACAAGCTATGTTATTACACTCTGATTTCAAAAAGGAAACACACAGCAAGAACACATTTAAGTCTGGGGATTTGTCAATATAGCTCCACACCATGGCATTACAACCTGGGGTTGAAGAGGTCATCAGTTACTTACTGTGTTGGTAGAAGAGAGGAAAAAGCAAAGAATAGGAAAAAAAAAAAACAGGAAAAAGAAGGCAATAAAAATATACACAGGCAGAGGACACAAAGCCAAAACAATGACTATAGGCCCCCAAAAATTTTGAATAAAAATTTAGCTAACCTGACTCACTGCATTTAACATAGTAGTGAATTAGTAATCATCACCCAAAACATCGGGTTAGGGACACACAAGATATCTCACAATTTTGTCAAGTATTTGCAGTTTTCTGACTATATTCCATCGCAGCTCTATATTGTGAAGGGGATATGTGAACTGAATTACTCTAATTTGTTCAAAATTGAAGAAAATATTTGTCTTACTCTAAGGTACTTTGTTACAGAACAATTGCAGTTATTAACTTCTTCATACACATTAACTCTGAAATACTCCTCTTTTGTGACTGTGTTTTCCTCTGTTAGTTCCATTTTTAAAATCTTCCAAACTGAAATGGATATCTATAGCAAGAATACAAGATACAAATGTATATTTTTAGGAGCTAAAAAAAATTAACAGATGACTTATGAGAGGAAATCCCTTTAGGTCACAAGGTTAATATTCAGGATTTTCTTTAATATAACAAGGGTCAGAATAATTAATAACCTTTATAAGGAAGCACTAATTACGAGGTTTTTTTCAAAGTGCTCGTGCTCCAGCAGTCATAGGAATGCTACAGAGAGGGAACCACAGTCAGCAGCTCCTACTAAGGCCTTAAGTAACTCTAAATGTCTCTTGGCTTTAACAAAATAAATCCACTTTCCAGCTTAGAAAGAGACAAAAGATCAGGCAAAGCTGCCAAGAGCCATATTGCTTTTCACAGTTAAAGAAACTCTCCGTGTGTTATGTCTCCCTACATGACATGGCAAATTCAAAAGCATGTTGATATAAGATTTTGCAAACAGACTAAACATTATTTGAGGAACCTTTACAAAACTCCTCTCAAAAATAAACACCAAATTGAGAGATGTAACTACTGACTAATGCTTCCTTTGAGAAAGAAACTTGAGAATGAGCAAGAGAGGAACTGATTAAAGTTAGACTTTTAACCGGCCTGAGGGGCTACGCAAAATAAAGCAGCAGAGCTGTGCAGAGCCAGGGCAACACACGAGGACACGAGGACTTTCAGTATATGTGCTCCCCTCATAGCCTGACGTGTACAGGTCTGACCCTGCGCTTCTGTCTTTCTCCAGCCTGCAGCTTCTCATCCTTATGCCAGTCACAGATTAATTAGAAGTGGCTTGCAGAGCCTCCCTGTAGATCCAGGTGAAGGTAGGCGTCCTCTCCTGAGCATGAGCACCGCGCGCTGCATGCTCAGCCAGAAACCGTAACTCGGCTCACGCTTTCTCTTTAAACATGTGCCCTACAATGAAGTCTACAAACCCACAATCAAGCATACTGCTTACACAGTAGTTCGACAAGCAGTTAAGCCCAGTGTAAGCCACCACTGCTTCCCAAACTGTAAATCATCAGACAATTCCTATGGTCACTTCTCCTCTTAAAATCTCAGCAATAAACTTGAGGCTTTTGCCCTGGGCCACTATTATCAACTACCAAGCTATCCCTTCCTCATTATGCTATTCAGAGTGAAAGATGTGCTTGGCATTTACCACAAGAAAAAATAACCACAGTCTCTGGTCTGAGAGCCCAGAAGTACATATTAAGACACACAGAAGATGGTAGAAGCAGAAAGAATAGAAAGCCAAGGAAAGAGGAGCTATTCTTGGGAGAGCAGCAGCTTTGTAGACTGTAGAGTGGGGTTTCTTGTTTTTCCTTAGTGCTTAACAGCTGGAGTAAGGTAACTCCAGAGTGCAGATTAGTGATAGCGGGCTAATTAAAAAAAAAAGAAGAAAAGAAAAATAAAGAACCTGCCAAGAAGCTTCATCCAACAGCACTTCCCTGGTGCTGCCAATTACAGGGACCTTTATATTAGTAGAAAGTCTAACTGAAAAGCTGCTTAGCATTCTCAAGCAGTTCATTTTGTTTTGAAGAGACACGAATTTGAAAAAAGCACCAGATTTCCAGAAATCACTCTTTCAGTCACCTAGAGAGGGAATAAAACTCAAAAGCAGAGTATTTGTAGATGTTTGCTACACTTCACGTTCACACTTCAGTGTTTAAAGTGCCTTTAAAATCAGTGGAGAAAGTTACGTATAATCTAGTCATGTACAGTGTCTGTGTGCACTAGTTTGAGAAATAAATGCTTGGAGGTACATTTCCTTTAAAAGACATAGGACAATATGGAGATGAACCCTCAACATTTAAGGCCTTGCATCACAGGAGCCCAAGGTAATGTACTGCTGTAGATCATAAAGCAAGTAAGACAGAAAATAGATTAACGGACGAAACATATTTCGTCTTCTTAAGCCTATTTTCTAATGGTCTGGAAAAGCTGGAGTGCATCAAACAGGAATAATTTGCAAACACCACAGCAGGTCCTTACCAAGCTAGGAGATTTGGAAGAACTTCAGAGGGACCAGCCAGAGGTGGAGACTAAGTTCGCAGTGACTGGCCAAGAGATCCAGAAGTGGAGGTTTGCAAGCTGAACTTTCTGGCATTTGATTTAACAGCTAGAGGCAAGAGAATGGGGACCATGAACTGTGCCCTTGGCACACAGTGCCCGGAGACGACGGCTAACTGCAATACTGTTTGACCGTCAAGATCAGTGTAAACTACCTCCTGGCGAACGCATCAGAAGAAACTTACCTTGACAGACACATCAGCAGGATGTTTTTCTGGCAACGGAATGCATTAAAGCTGGTGCTCAGTTCAGGAGATCCTGCCTTAGAACTTAGATTCCTTCAGGGTCTCCTCTAACTACGGCCACGATCAACAATGCATACACTTCACCATCAAAACCACACTGGGGTGTGTGTGAAGCTTTGCAAGTAATGAGTTTGCTGTTCAGCTAGATTCCAGGCTGCAGCTTTCAATTTGAGAGACCATTGTAGATTCATAGTCTGGGAAGACAGTCTTTAGCTACACAGAAATACCCTACATATGAGCACAAGGCATGAAAACACAGAAGAGACTGAAAACACCTTCTTGCCTCAGGCAAGATGGCAACACGAAGGCACAGAGAAATGCCTGCTGTGCTCCAGTCATATCTTGCTCTTTCCCTTTGTTACTAAGACTTATAAGGTTAAGAAATCAAGATTTTTTTTTTATTTATTTAGAAACTGGGAAGAGACTTCATTGGTGATTTAAGTCATGAACAGTGGGAGCAGTATATTTATGGAGCAAAACAGTCTTTGGCAGTTCAAAATAGGAAAACTGGGTTATGCCTTAGGAGCAACTTGCACAAGCTTAGACATATGAGGGAACTAATCCACCCTTTCTCCTCTCCCAGTGAAGGGTTGAACTGAAAGTTCCCTGCAATTTGCCCTTCTTCAGTAGGATTCCCATGGTTGCAATATGCACTTCAGAAACATGGCTCTCCACAGGGGACTCAAAGAAATGAGAGAGAATAACAGTACTGCAAGAAGTTGGCAAAAGGCTGCAGCTGAATTTAGAAACTGAGAAACAGTCAAGTAAGCCTTTTCTGTTGTACAATCAGAAATATATACATTATGTGGATTTCAAAGAACAAAATCTAGTTACTTTTGCACTGAATTATACTACTCTTTTGGATTCCCTACCAATCTTAGTCAAAGAGGGTTTTAAAAGTATGAATATCAAAACGTCAACCACACTGCTTCTTTCCACCTAAGTTGTAGCTCTTGTTTACAGAAGCAAAATGCAGCCAAGGGTTTGAAAGGCCTGTCAGGGTAACTGAATGAAGCATGAATCACTTCAATGGGCACTGCTCTAAATACTGCTTCTTCCTTCCTCCTCATTCTCGAAGGTCAGATAAACATTACCAGGAACTGCATTTGAATCTCTTCCCTGCATGATAAAAGACAGGAATCTTTCTGTGAAGGCTTTGGATAACTGTAATCATAAGCTGAATGCAGAAAACTCACCTTGTAACTAACCACAGATATACATCTGCTTCTTATCAAGTATCTTCCTTCCCCCTCCCCTCATCTTTTAACTACTTCTTGTGTATGAATCCATGTAAATTCTTACCATCAGGAGATAGGAAATAATGTTTACATCATCTAAGGCAAACACAATTGACAGAAGACTGTGAAAACGTCCACAACACCTTCCACTTACTAATTAGCACTGAGCATTGCTTCATGCACTACATAGCCTACTCTCCAATGAGCAAATTTATCTGCCCATCTCTGCACAGAGATTTCTGCAACCCGTGTCTTTCAGGACAATGAAATAAAAGCAAGCTTCTGCCCTTCTTCAAAGTAGTCACACCATTAGAGCCTGCAATAGCAGCACACTCAAAAAACACAAGACTTGATGCAAAATGGCATCTGATCCTGTAACTTCAATTATCTTTCAAGAAATAACTACATCTATCCTGCAGGCAATGTGCAGCTGTAGCATACACACTTTTTTCACAGTTCTCAGAGACTTACACAAGAAAGTATCAGGCTGTAACATCCTTCAAATATAAAAAGTCTTTTTTTGCTGAATTCAACTACCGTGAATAGAAAGCTGCAAATTTAAACAAGAGTAGAGAGATTTTTACCATGTGAAGTGGAAAGCTGTACACGTAACATGAAGGAAAGACAAAGACGTCATTCTGAGCACTGTGTTCAAACACTTAAAACATTTAAAACATTCAAGGGTGATCTGATAGTTGAAGGTAGAGCATGTTACAGTTTCACTGAGGAAAGCAGGACGAGGGACAATGGCTGGAAGATGCTGCTAGACAAAGTGGCCTCAAAATAAGAAACAATTTCCTAGCAGTGATGATAAATATGGAATGTTTTCCAGGAGAAGTCATGCGCTGCCACTTGAAAACACGTGAAGGTACAAGAGTCTTTCATTTAGCTTCTGTGAGACCCATTCCAGGTCACAACAGACGATTACAGAGCTCTCCTATGGCCTGACTCTCCATGAATCTGCGAATTTTACAAGCTTCATTCTGTGGGGCCAAGGCATTTTGGCTCCAAACCAGCAATGCACTTACATGCATGCTGGAATGAAAGCTTGCTTCCTTTACTGGAGCAGGGCCCGCACAATCAACCTCCTGCAGGACAGGTCCAACCATCTTGAGCCATTCTCAGTGTTTAATGGCTTTGGGGTTTTCTTTGCTGCAGCAGCCATCAGAAGTTTACCACTGCACAGAGGCTTGGAAATCTAAAACGTCAAAAGCAGCAGGATACTTTGAATTCTTGCTTATCTTGCATTTATTTTGCTGAGGCAGAAGGGGGTGAAAATACCTGTTTACAGTTTTTTATCATGGTTACACTTGGCAATAATGTAATTCAGATCAGGAAAGACAAATCAAGGCAAGTTACTCTAGGAAGATGAGCAAATGAAAAACGATGCCTTTCTGCAAAGCTAAACTTAATGTAATTACTCACTTGAAAAAAAGCATTAAATCAATACTTCATGGCTAGAAAAACATGCATGCTGAAAAAACCTAACCTGAATCATTCTGGGCACTAATATTGGAAAGGATGTGAGGTGTTACATAGGTTTAAACATGTATATATACCCTATATATATATATATATATACAC